>NC_056746.1:532267339-532567339 GCF_019279795.1 Protopterus annectens
GACTGGTAATCATAAAATGAATCCACAAACTTCCTGAAAATCACCAGTTTATTAACAATAAAAATATTCACCAAGCGCTTTCGCCCATTCAAGCCCCGGGCTTCTTCATAGTAAATTAAAAACACCAGGTTCATGCTTTAAATGGTGAACATAGTATGAATCATGTAAAAAAAGCTTCATACCAATTTAAGTCATGCATTTCACTCATTAGTAACGCCCAATTTTTAACCATTAAATACCCATACAATCGTATTCACCTATTCATTTAAAAAGAAGTAACATAAAAAAAAACTTTTAACATCATAAAACCAAAAAATAAAATATTTTGTCTACACAAGTGTATAAATTCTCATTTCAAATAACATGAGATCTATATTTTAAAATACAACATTCATTAATACCTGGTAATTTGGTAGCATGAAGTCTTAGTTGCCAAAGACATTTTGGAGTCACCACCCCTTTCATTTTCAGGCACCTTATCTATTACAAAAAATATAAATCTTTTAAAGTTCTTACACTGCACGCTATGTGTATATAGTGCACTGGTGTTCTTTTTGTTTCTAATGTCTGTAATATGCTCCATTATACGCAACTTTAATTTACCTGTGGTTTTCCCCATATAGAATGTCAAACATCCTAAAAAAGTATCTATGTACACAACCATTTTGGTGTTGCAATTACAATGACCAGGACACCTAATGGACCCTCTATATTGATTGATGGAAACATATGGACCATCATTAATATATTTGCAAATATTGCACATACCACATTTACTCATTCTTGAGATGTGTTGCTGACTGGGATCCACACTGTTCTCCAGTAATTCCTTCATATTTCTCCCCCTCATCATCTTCTTTCGGCTGTTCCTGTTAGGGGTCGTCACAGCGGATCATCTGTTTTCATTTCTTCCTGTCCTCTGCATCATGCTCTTTCACACCAACTGCCTGGCATGTCCCCTCTCACCACATCTATAAACATTATCTTAGGCTTTCCTCTTACTTGGCAGCTCCATCCTTAGCATCCTTTTCCCAATATACCCAGCATCATTCCTCAGCACATGTCCAAATCAATGCAATCTCGCCTCTCTTGCTTTGTCTCCAAACTGTCCAACCTGAGCTGACCCTCTAATATACGGATTCCTAATCCTGTCCATCCTAGTCACACCCAGTGCAAATCTTAACATCTTTAACTCTGCCACATCCAGCTCTGACTCCTGCCTTTTTGTCAATGCCACCGTCTCCAATCCATATAACATAGCTAGTCTCACTACCCTCTTGTAGACCCTTCCCTTTCACTCTTACTGGTACCTGTCTGTCACAAATCACTCCTGACACTTTTCTCCACCCATTCCACCCTGCCTTTACTCTCTTCTTCACCTCTCTTCCACACTCACCATTACTCTGAACTGTTGATCCCAAGTACTTAAACTCATCCACCTTTACCAACTCTACTCAGTACATCCTCACTATTCCTCTACCCTCCCTCTCATTTACACACATACATTGTTTATCCCTGCTGACCTTCATTCCTCTCCTCTCTAAAGCATATCTCCACCTCTCCAGGGTCTCCTCAACCTGGTCCCTACCCTCACTACATATCACAATGTCATCTGCAAACATCATAGTCCACGGGGCCTCCTGTCTGATCTCATCTGTCAACCTGTCCATCACCACTGCAAATAAGAAAGGGCACAGAGCTGATCCTTGATGTAATCCCACCTCCACCTTAAACGTATCTGTCACTCTCACCGCAGTCCTCACCAATGTCACACTACCCTTGTACATACCCTGTACCACTCTTACATACTTCTCTGCCGCTCCCGATTTCCTCATACAATACCACAACTCCTCTCTAGGCACCCCTGTCATATGCTTTCTCCAAGTCCACAAAGACACAATGCAATTCCTTCTGACCTTCTCTGTATTTCTCCAACAACACTCTCAGAGCACACATTGCATCTGTAGTGCTCTTTCCTGGCATGAAACCATACTGCTGATCACTAATCATCACCTCCCTTCTTAACCTGGCTTCCACAACTCTTTCCCATAACTTCAAGCTGTGACTGATCATTTTTTTTCCCTCTCTAGTTACTGCAGCTCTGCACATCACCCTTATTCTTAAAGATAGGTACCAAAACACTTTCTCCACTCCTCAGGCATCCTCTGACTTTCCAAAATTTCATTAAACAATCTGGTTAAAAACTCCACTGCCATTTCTCCTAAGCACCTCCATGCTTCCACTGGTATGTCATCTGGGCCAACAGCCTTTCCATTCTTCATCCTCTTCATAGCTGCCCTTACTTTCTCCTTGCTAATCTGTTTCACTTCCTGATTCACTATCCCCACATCATCCAACTTTCTCTCTCTCTCATTCTCTTCATTCATCAGCCCTTCAAAGTACTCTTTCCATCTACTCAACACACTCTCACTTGCAAGTACGTTTCCCTCACTATCCTTTATCACCCTTACCTGCTGCACATCTTTCCCAGCTCTGTCCCTCAGACTATCCAATCGGTACAGGTCCTTTTCTCCCTCATTAGCTTCCAATCTCTCATACAACTCTCCATATGCCTTATCCTTAGCCTTCGCCACCTCTCTCTTTGCCATGCGCCTCATCTCCTTATACTCATGTCTACTTTCTTCATCACTTTGACAATCCCACCACTTCTTCCCCAGCTTCTTCCTCTGTATACTCTCCTGTACTTCCTCATTCCACCACCAGGACTCCTTGTCCTCCTTCCTCTGTCCAGATGTCACACCAAGCACCTTTCTAGCAGTCTCCCTTACTAGCTCTGCTGTAGTTACCCAGCTATTTTGTAACTCTTCACTGCCTCCCAGTGCCTGTCTTAACTCTTCCCTGAACTCCACCTCACAAATCACCCTTTTTTAACTTCCACCATTTAATCCTTGACACTGCTTTCACACTCCTCCTCTTGATCACCAACGTTATCCTACAGACCACCATTCTATGCTGCTTAACTACACTTTCCCCGTCACCACTTTACAGTCTCCAATCTCCTTCAGACTGGCCCTCCTATATAGGATGTAATCCACCTGTGTGCATCTTCCTCCACTCTTGTACGTCACCCTATGCTCCTTCCTCTTCTTAAAATACATATTCACCACAGCCATGTCCATCCTCTTCACAAAATCCACAATCATCTGACCTTCTGCATTCCTCTCCTTAACACCATACCTACCCCATCACTTCCTCATCCCCTCTGTTCACTTCACCAACATGCCCATTGAAGTCTGCTCCAATCACTAGTCTCTCACCCTTGGGTACACTCACCACCACTTCATCCAACTCGCTCCAAAAATTTTCTTTCTCATCCATCGCACACCCAACTTGTGGAGCATATGCACTAACATTTATCATTACACCATCAATTTCAAGCTTTATAAACATCACTATCAGACACTCTCCACCTCCAAAACACTCTTGGCATACTGTTCCTTTAGGATAACCTCTACCCCATTTCTCCTGCCATCCACACCATGATAGAACAATTTGAACCCACCTCATATACACCTGTCCTTACTTCCCTTCCATCTGGTCTCTTGCATGCACAATAGATCAACCTTCCTTCTCTCCATCATATCAGCTAGCTCTCTCCCTATACCAGTCATACTGCAAACATTCAAAGTTCCTACCCTCACTACTACACTCCTAACCTTCCTCCTCTCTTCCTGCCTTCGGGCATGCCTTCCCCCTCCTCTTCTCCTTCGGCCAACAGTAACCCAATTTCCACCAGCACTCTGTGGGTAAAAAGTACTGGTGGCGGTCGTTGTTAACCCGGGCCTCGACCAATCCGGTATTATTTCTCCCCCTACTATAAGTAAACTGGGGTTCTAATCCTATATTTTTTAGGTCTCCAGAAAAAAAACAAAAACCAAATCTCAACAGCAGCCAAGAAAACCTGGCAGTTTTCTGTAGAATGTCACCAAGCACAATAGATTCCACCACAGAAGTCCAGTTACAGGACGAAAACGCCTTGATTTTGGAATTGCATTAATAAATTGTGTTTTGCACTTCATTTTTAACTGTGGTGGAATCTATTGTGCTTGGTGACATTATACAGAAAACTGCCGTTTTTTCTCCAGAAAAAACACTATCCCAATTGGATTGTGCAATAGATTTCACTCCTGGTGTCAATCCATTGTACTATAACACTAAGGCCCCACTTTTTTGTTGTCAATATTCTTTATGTGCTTCGTTGAGGTAAACACTAACTCAGTTCTCAATATTGGTAGAAAAGACAAAGATCTTCTTTTCATAACCTCATTATTTTCAACAGGAAGTCAGAGAGATACCCTCTGTTCCTAAACATTTCAATGGGAACAAACATCTTTTTAAAACCCTCTTCCTCATTGATCAACCTAGAAAGTCTTACCATTTGTCCCTTTACAACGTTTTCTTTTGAAAGAAAGGGTGGCAACTACTCTACTGTAGGAATGAGTTAGAATGTTTTTGCAAATAATACTTATAGGTTCACAGGTAGGTAACTAGGCTATTGGCCCTAGGGCCTATACAAGCCCAGCCAAAAAAGGTACCCTGGCTTTTGCCACCCAAGAAAATTATTTTTCTGTGCCACTGTCGAGCAGAGCCAGAGAAATGATTCCCCGGGGTGAATTTCCTATTTCCCATCCAATCATCAAGATTTTTCTTGAAGAGTGCTAATGAGGAGCTTTGTTTGATATAGATAGGTAGTTTATTCCAGAGTATGGTAAGTCTCTGGGACAGGAATCTATCCCTCTGGCATATTCTGTTTATTGTGGTGACAAGGTTTAGATCCCTAGAGTGTGTAGCTCAGAGGGATTGGGATTTCTTTAAGTGGAGCATGTCCAACAGCTCTGGGTTTGACATAGCTTTGTATGTTAGGCAGAGATCACCTTTGAGTGGGTGATATGCGACGGAGTAAAGCTGGAGTTTTTTGAGACTATCTGCGTAGAGCATCTGTTTGAGGCCGGTAATCCTCTTTGTGAGGTATTTCTGCGGCCTTTCCAGTTGTCGTAGATGTCTTGTGAGGTACATATCAAAAGGGGCACTGTACTCTATATAATGGGTCTAATGAGTGATGAGTAGAGGGGAACAATGACCTCTTTTTTTCTGGATGAGAAACATTTTGTGATGAGGTGTGCCACATAGAAGGAATTCCTGACTACTGTGGCAATGTGATTATCAAAGGAGAGACTACTGTCCACCTGTATCCCAAGGTCTCTTATCACACTTTCGGTGTTAAGTATACTACCGCCTATGTTGTAGTTCATGGGTACAAAGTTTTTACCAAAGGGGATGACAATGCACTTTTTGGCACTGAGCTTGAGGCCATGGCTTTGACACCAGGCATCTGTCTCAGTGAGGCCATTTTGTATGATGTCCACATCATTATGAGTTTCGATTATGGCTCCTAGTTTGCAGTCATCTGTGAACTTAGTTAGCCAAAGACCTTCTGTGTTAGCCTGTACTTCAGAGAAGTAGATAAACAGGAGCGGACCCAGGACTGAATCCTGTGGTACTCCACTTGTCACTGGTCTGAACTTGAGCATAAGTTACTATTTTGCTCATTTTTGTATAACAAAATATCCAAGAATTCAATTCTATCCTTGTTAAAATTGCCTGTAAATTTCAAAAATGTAGTCGTACTGTTAAGATATGCAATAAATTCACCTACAGACTCCTCCGTGCCCCTTCACAAAATCAAAATGTCATCCAGAAAACACATGTAAATTATGACCTCAGACAAACTGGGATTTGAATACATGCTCAGTTTTGTCAATCAACTCTTTCTGTTGGTAGAATTGCATCTTTACTAAT
The DNA here is from genome assembly GCF_019279795.1 of Protopterus annectens. Lineage (NCBI taxonomy): Eukaryota > Metazoa > Chordata > Ceratodontiformes > Protopteridae > Protopterus > Protopterus annectens. The sequence goes on from NC_056746.1 coordinate 532,273,160, forward strand.
AAAGGTCTGGATTGTTTTCTCATGGCTAGGTTTGGACCGTACACACAATCTGACATTTCAATTAACTCTTGATGTGGAATAACACTCCAGTTGCTTATTTGTGCTTTCATAAAATCAACAGTCTCTCTTGTACAGCAGAAACTCTCAAGTTTCTTTTACATGCTCTGTCCTGTAATTCTACCATTTTTTGCAACATCTCTTCTTGAGCAGTCTCATACTCATCCAGCCTTTTCTTCATTTTGATGTCTGATTTTTGCAGTTTTGTTAGCTCATCTGAATTATCTGTTTAAAGCTTCTTCCATTTCTCCAGTTTTTATTACTGGAGTTGATATAGTCCCTACAATGTTTTGTTTACTTTAATCAGCTCTGAGCACATTTGACTTATTTTTTCCTCTAGATTATTGGAGATCATTTTTTGTACCAAAGCTGGAGCTTGAACTGCTTTTTGCTTAACAGCTACAGGATTCTTCCCAGCCAGTGTTTTCTCCCTAACTTTCGTGGTTGATTTTCTTTCAGGTTCTCTAAAAAATTTTCTTTGCTGACATACAGGCAGTGCCATTTACTAGCCAGTAACTGAAATTTACCCAAAAAGACAAATTCATGTCTCTTTTCTGAGTTTTGTTTTCACATTGGGAGAGACGAAATTAAGCTGTTACTCAGAGTGCAGCCATCTTGGAAGCTCTACAGGTGTTGAGTCTTATCAGAAAAGACAAGGCTGCATATACACTCCGTATATTTAAGTTTCACTCAAGAAACAAATTAACCAATTAGAAAAGCATGTAAAATGTGCAGCCTGGTTAACAAGTGCATCTGCCACACAGAAACAAAAACACCAAGCCAAACAGATTTCTCAAAACAGAAAAAAAATGGAACAGGTAAAACAGAAAGCAGCTTCATCAGTTTAAGCATCTACACAGACAAAAAATGAGAACCAGTGTGGAATATCCTGACGACTTTATATGCCAGCATGAATAATGAACAGTTGAAACATTTCTATGATTTCCTACTGCTATGTTGTTACCAGGCTGCAACATCTGTCATAGTCAAGTTCAAAATGTTCACAAAAACATTGAGCAAATGGTTTTAGATAAGTATAAACTCCTATAATCTATACATTTTAAAAAAAATGAAACTAATTAAATAAAAATGAAATACAACCTCGGAAGTGGATGCAACATTTTACAACCTAAAGACAGTCAACTGTTGGCATGTGTTACTCCATGAATCCTGTTTGTCTGGGCAGTAATTTGTACTGTATTTTTGCAGATGGCCCGCTACACTATACATTTTCCTGGTGGCAAATGGAAACTAGCCTACTCTGCACTTCAAATGCATTTAATAATACACCACACCCTCCTCCCTTACCCCTCATCTTTTACTTAACCTACACTCTTGCGAATGCCACAGTGAGCTTCATTTACAACATCCATTCTTGAAGTATTTTTGCAGCTCTATGGAGTAAAGATTTCCCACAATCTGCTGTACGTGCACCGCCAGAGACTTGTGTGTTTAGAGAACTCTCCTCCTATCTCCCTCTATCATAATCTGCTACACCCACGTCTTCACCTCTTAGCATTTAATGAGAAATGTTCCAGACCTTCTCATTTCTGGTGATATCCTTTCCACTTCCTTCCAACATATACTTATGGTGACTTTCTTCTAGACCGTTTTCAGCGGCTGATGACTCTATACAGCCTTTAGAAGAGGACAAGATTACTCACAGTATAGTGTGGACAGTAGGAGCATCACTTCTGTTTCAGGCAACATCTCCGGAAGGATACAACGCTAAATTTTATTTGCTCTTGCCTTTCACTCTTTTGGTGGTCCACTTGAGATGTGATTAAATCTCCCAGATTCTTTTCCTGATCTGCTGCCATCTGTTCCAAACCCCTAGGGTTGCTGTGGTCCAACGGCATTGGCTTTATATCTGTAAAGATCCTAAACTGACACCCTTCTGCTGACTTTGGTCAGCCTTCCCAAAATAATCCACAGATTCTTCCCCATAGTCTACTACTGCACCTAACTTCAAGTCACAGACAAAAATCTTGCACTCTAAACCCTCAGCTAAGTCAAACAAAATGAAAGGTACTGGACTAAATAGCCAGCAATTGTGGTACTCCACCATACACCCTCTTACTCCTCACATCATGCCTCTCATAATTCCATGGAATTATGGTAGGCCATAAATCCATGGCCTACCATTCAGCTATCCAATCTAGTTTCTCAGCTCAAACCCTATGCCCAAGCACTGTGATTTTCCTAGAAGCAGCCTGTGCTAGACCTAATCAGAAACCTCTGCAAACTCCACATTGATCATGTCTACCAATAGTCTCCTGTCAAGTTCTTCTGTAACTCGTTCATAAAAATGGGCTAGATTAACCAGGCAAAATCTGGCCAATGAACCAGTGCTGGTTGTTGTCCTACAAACTACTGCTGCATAAGAAAGCAACTAACCCCTCTCTCTCTCTCTCTGAATTTCTTGCCATGATTTCATCTCATTTCTTTTAGGACAAGCAGCTTGCAGTTCCTCTGACTGTTTCTGCTCTGTCCATTGTACAGGTGCACCAATCCTTGAAGTCTTTCAGTCCTCAGACAGGTCCACAATGGCCAGTGATCTTTTGATTCTCTCAGGCACAACAAAGCCACTAGAACACTGCCCAAACATCCGGTTATTTTCCCTTGCTGCCCATTAAGGCACAACTCTGGTGTCCAGCCACTGCTCTCCTCTCTGCCTCAGCTCAGCAAGGTGGATATCATGACTAAATAACCAAATGTAACACAGCATGAATTTAGGAGAATAGCAGACCTAGCTTTCTGTCAAAAAAAAAATCACATTTTTTTGGAACAGGTGGTAACAGACCTGCCAGTTTCAAAGGATTGCAAGCTCTTCCCTTGAATATGAATAAACAATCACAATTACCTTTTGCCAGACAATTAAAGTAGTGAAGAGGACTGCTATGTCTTAAAAAGAATGAAAATAGACAATACGATTATGCAATACTCTCTGGAACATAGCCTTGAAATGGAATTAAATCTACAAAAATAGAGTCCCCAGTTCTGTTACTGCCCTAATTTGTATTTTCTGTGCTGAGCATTAAGACAAACTGTACCTTCGAAATAGAAGAAAGCAATATGAAGACAGGCAACCCCAGATGATTCTCACCAACGTCACCTGAATAAAGCTGTGATACACTGCTTAGGCAAACTGGAAACATCTTGATCCATACAGCACAAACCTATCAAAATATTAAGAATTCTGCTTAAAAAGCCATTGGTATGGCAGAAAACAGTTTGCACTGGGTACAACAGGTGTAGCTTTGTTTTAACCATCAATATTTCTGGGGGGAAATCAACTTTCTGGCAGAAAGTAAACACAGAAGCATGCCTATTGCTATTGATACATTCTCAGGGTATTCATGACCTTCAAAATGGTTTCAAAAGGGAATTCTACCTCTTGTACTACTTTATAAACAAGGATCACACTGCCGCTTAGAACAAGGTTAAGGATGACCAAGAATGAAAGCCCAGGAGTTAATGACTTAACACCATGGCTTGTTAGGATGTATACACCACATTATTTATAATCACCTAGCTTTCATCTTCACAATAACCTTGAATAACTGGTGGAAGCCAAAGGTCTACAACCATTATAATTCAAGATGTAACACAATGATTCTCAAAGTCCACTGAGCCAAACTCAAAATCCCATCAAATCACAAACCACAATAAGATGAATACCACATACTAAAGAAAGATTGCCAGAATATGTTTTTCCTCAAAACAGGCAAGATCCCAGTTTTCCACATGTGATGGAGTACCTAACTCCAAGGTCAAACTCCTAGAGAACGTGAAACATAAATGTAAAAAATATTTTCAAATACACAGCTAATACACATCCATTATAACAAAGTAAAATATGATCAACTACCCCAGTCAGCAGGCTGGGATGGCAACAAAATAAAACTGATGAAACAGGATCGAAGCAAAGACTTCTTGTCTGTATCACAGATATGGAGATTTGTTCTGGTAGTTCCCATACCAAAGTTTGTATTCACCCTACTGGCCTAATTTCAGTTCTTGCAATAAGCACCTTCCATGGTAGTTATCTTCTTTGCTTTCATGTAGGTCTGTCTATGCTCCAGCTTCTATGTCTCTGGACTAGGATTAAATATGGGCAGGTGTCTTAATGCTTCATGCTGTGCTTCTCTACCAAGCAGCATCGGCTATATGCAAGTGTGAATTCTAGGTTAATAATCTGATGATCACATGAACATTCAACTTTTAGCATTGTTTTGGCAATGTGTGTACAAGAAACTTTTCTATGATAAACAAGTTCAAATTCTGAGTTGCCAAAAAATAGCTAGCTATATGCTCCTAGGAGAGCAATGCCATGATGTGCACTGATAAGAGAAATAAACACCCCAAGTGCAGGAAGTACACAAAATTCTAAATCGTGCTAAATCTGGAGATAAAGTAGAAATTCGACTCGCTAACCCAGTGCAGAAGATCTTCAGAGCTGGATTCAGTGCAATAATGGTTTCTAAATGAAGTGCTAGAAAACAGGCCCAGTGTGTTTTCTTGTTTTCTATAGAGGAAAAAAACATTTCAAAATGGAATCCTGAAAGTCATTTTACTCACTGTGAAACCAACAAAAAAACAAACCAATAACAGAGTAAACCTGACATCAGCATACAGAAACTGACAAAAGCACCTGCTTCACATTGAAAAATCAAGGGCCATCTTTGCTTTTTAGAGGCAAACTACAGAGGCATTATAAAGTTAGAAATGCTCCTTGTTTTACTGTGGCTGTTCAATGCATCTCTCAACCTGTAGCCACAAAAAGCAAACATACGCACACAAAAAGATGGTGGTGCAGCGGTAGTGTTGTTGCCTCACAGCAAGAGGTTCTCCTGTTCGATTCTCGGCTGGAGTGCGGGGAGTGGCTTCTGTGTGGAGTCTGCATGTCCTCCCCATGGTTGGGGGTGGGCGTTCGAAAGACATGAGTAAATGGGAGTGCCTTCGTTGAAGGTAGAACGTCGAGCTGGCACCTCATCGTTCGTGAAAATCTACTGCCAATCATTATTAGCGGACCGGAGTTCTGCTGTGGCGACCCCTAACTGGGAAAAGCCGAAAGACAACAACACACAAAAAGATAAGTAAATAAATAAATAAAGGAAGAAAGGAGTAGTTATGTAAAACTAAAGCCTACTCGTGTCACTGGAAGTTGTAAAAGGAAAAAAAATCTACATATCATAGTATTGCGCCCATGAATCTCAGCAAAATAAACTGCTAAATGACATGGCTTTTTTATATTTTATCCCATTCCCCACACTCATAGGATAATTAATTCTTGAAATAGTGTAGAATTTTAAAATACCTTATTGTTCCAGATTTCGATGCTTCAAATTGCATTTGTAACTCCTAAGGAAGAAAGGATATTGTCAGAGTTCCTAATCTTAAATCTAAAGACATAAACATAAGTTACCAAAATAATTTTAATAAACTACATACTCAATGCCCTCCACAAAAAAAACTGAATCATGCAACTCTTGTACTAAATGTTGCTTGTTTATATACTAAACATAGCTGTTCAGAGTCTTCTTGCAGCACTAAATTTATCTGCCTTCTGCAAACATTATAAAATGTCACCACATTTCTCTATCAGTATGCACTACGTTTAAGATCATAACACCACACTTTCCTCATTTTTATAAGGATTACTAAAATATGCAAAAGTTCAAAGCAAACAACAATTTCCAGATATACCTACTTCAGGATTTCAGTTCATATTTCATAGGCTGACACAAATACCAGGACTCCCCCTGAAATCTAACAGTTCATGTCAACCCTCAATGAAACAAGAGAAAGCATCAATATGACTTCAAGACCATGGAAACATGAACCAGTATCAGTATCTAAAGCAACTCAACTGTATGAGCAAAAGGATAAAAAGATTAAACTTTCCCAGGTGTGTGCATCTAGGAAACTATTACCAAGTTTTAATGCTACCAGTGGAAATCAACTTAATGTACAGTAATGCCTACTGTGAAATAAGGAGGACTGCAGAACACATTAAACGTGAAGCTGTAAAGCATGGCTGTGAATGCACGCACCTCAGAAGACAATGAATATTTCTAGAAAAATAAATATTTAAAATAATTATTACAATAATTTCTAACAGTTTGTTTCTAAAGTGCAGCACCTGCCAGGATGGACAGTGTGAGGCAATAAAGAGCTTCCGAAATCTAAGAGGCCCTCCACCTATTGTATCAGGTTCCAGAATACTTATGGGCAGTCTGGTACTATCAACACAGCCCACCCTTTTGTGTGCTCTACAATTATGGAACAGTTACAGTTTTTGGATGCAGATTCTCTTGCAAATCACATGATGGAAAAAAGAAGATACTACCTCAGATCTGGCAGACAGCTGCTTAACAAGTCTTTCCATTTCAGTGATTTGGGACTCATATGCTTTTCGAAACGCTTCATAGTCGGTCTTCAAAAAAAGAAAAGAAAAATAAAAAAACAGAGATAAGCAATATGAACCCAAGATTAACAGTTTGTAAGGGTCAGACAAGCACTGCTGCAGGTATTAACTTCCATGGTGTTAAAACAAAACTGTGAAAATTTATCTGAAAGCTTCGCTCACCTTACACATAAAAAAAGAAGTTATATACTTACCATAACGTTCCATGTGTGTTGTCCATCTCGTCCTTTATTCTCACTGATAGGTCGGATCCGGTCCATCAGATCCATCTTCAGCCTTTACATAAGCTCGAGGTCCTCAGCCAAGCTCGTGGGCATTTTTCCCTACCCATAATGCAATTGTTCAATAACCTCATATTTTTTGCCCTCCAACAGTGACTAGAAGTATACAATTCAAAAAATATGTAACACATTACACAAGACATACCCTCAGAGACTGTAGAAGTCCTAAAGATCCAATTAGACATTCTTGGTCTCCCAGGAAGGGGTATGGTGGGTGGGTTGTGAGAATAAAGGACGAGATGGATCATGGGAGGTTTCTAGGCTAATGGCCCAGGGGCCTTTACAAGCCTAGCAAAGAGTTTATCCCCAAAAAAGAAACCTCAGTCAGTACCTGTCGCCCCTGTCAATCTGTCAATAAAGGATAAAGGTGGAACCCCTGAGAGAAATTTGCGGTTTCCCATCCACTCAAAGTTGCGCTTGAAGAGGGCCAGCGAGGCGCTCTGTTCGACATGTATGGGAAGTCTATTCCAGAGTCTCTCCAGCAGGTTTTGTTGATGTCGCATATTAGATTTAGGCCTATCGAGCGGGTAATGCACCAGGAGTTAGACTTATAGACATGCAGCATCTCTAGTAGGGCAGGGTCCGATATTGCCTTGCATGCGAGACACAGATCACATCTGAGTAATCTGTATGATACCGAGTAGACTGTTATTAATTTGAGCCTGTCTGCACAGGACAGGTGTTGAAGGCCGTGGATTCTCTTCATGAGGTATTTCTGCAGCCTTTCCAGTTGGTGCAGTTATTTGGAGAGGTACATACCAAACGGGGTGTTATACTTAATTATAGATCTAATGATGGAGGAGTATAGATAGGTAATAATCTCCCTTTTTTCTGGATGCAATCCCTTTATTTACAAGATGAACCAAGAAAAAGTTTTTTCTGACTACTGCCACCACATAATAGTCGAATGTGAGATTGTTGTCAACCTGAGTATCCAGGTCTCTCACCACAGGTTGCTTGTCTAGGGGGTTGCCATCAATGTGATAATCAGTAGGGGCCGTGTTTTTGCCGAATGGAATGATTACTTTTTTTGCATTTAACTTAAGGCCATGACTTTGGCACCAGTTATTTGTACCTGTAAGACCCTCCTGCAGTATGTTAACATCATTAAGGGAGTCAATGGCAGCACCCAACTTACAGTCATCCGCAACACACATGGAACGTTATGGTAAGTACATAACGTCTTTATGTGATGTTGTCAATCTCTTTATTCTCACTGATGGGACCGCGTCCCTAGCTACCTAATTTTTGGGTGGCTCATGGGAGAATATTACTAAGCACCATACCATCAAAGGATGCTCTACTCCTAGAGGTCAAATCCAACTTGTAGTGAGTAATAAAGGTACAGTGGATATAAAAAGTGTACACATCCCTGTTAAAATGCCAGGATTTTGTGATATAAAAAAATGATACCACAATAAATTATTTCAAAACTTTTCCCACTTTTAATGTGACCTATTAACCTTTACAATTCGACTGAAAAACAAACAAATCTGTTAGGGGAAAAAATATATAAAAAAAAAACATACAATAAGCTGGTTGCATAAGTGTGCACACCCTTAAACTAATACTTTTCTGAAGCGTCTTTTGATTTAATTAGAGCATTCAGTCTTCTTGGGTACACTCCTATTATCAATTAGAGAGACTCTGATTAACCCCAAATAAAGTTCAGCTGTTCCAGTAGGATTTTCCAGACATTTACTCAGTTGTCTGCTACAGCAAAAGCCATGGTTTGCAGAGAGATTACAAAGCATCAAAGGGATCTCATTGTTGAAAGGTATTAGTCAGGAGAAGGGTACAAAAAATATCCAAAGCATTGGATATACCATGGAACACAGTGAAGACCGTTATCAAAAAGTGGAGAAAATATGGGACAACAGTGACATTGCAAACAACTGGACGTCCCTCCAAAATTGATGAAAAGACTAGATGAAAACTGGTCATGGATGCTGCCAAGAGACCTACAGCAACACTGAAGGAGCTGCAGGAATTTCTGACAAGTACTGGTTGTGTACTACATGTGACAACAATCTCTCATATTCTCCATATACCTGGACTATGGTTTAGGGTTGCAAGACGGAAGCCTTTTCTTACACAGAAAAAGACCCAGGCTTGGCTAAAATTTGCAAAGCAACACATCAAGTCTCCCAAAAACATGTGGGAAAATGTGTTATGGTCTGATGAGACCAAGGTTGAACTTTTTGGCCACAATTCCAAAAGGTCTGTTTGGTGCAACAACACCACTTCACATCACCAAAAGAACACCATCCCCATGGTGAAACATGATGGAACATGATGGTGGCAGTATCATGCCTTGGGGTGCTTTTCTTCTGCTGGAACTAGAGCTTTAGTCAAGATGGAAAGAATTATGAACAGTTCCAAATACCACTTACTTTTGGCCCAAAACCTTCAGGCGTCTGCTAGAAAGCTGAAGATGAAAAGGAATTTCACTTTCAACGTGACAATGACCCCAAGCATACATCCAAATCACCAAAAGAAAATTAAAGTTTTGGAATGGCCAAGCCAGAGCCCAGACCTAACTCCAATAAAAAATCTATGGTGTGTCCTGAACAGGGCTGTGCACAACAGATGCCCTCGCAATCTGACAGATTTGGAGCACTTTTGCAAGCAAGAGTGGGCAAATATTGCCAAGTCAAGATGTGCCATGTTGACAGACTCCTACCCAAGAAGAATGAATGCTGTAATTAAATCAAAAGGTGCTTCAACAAAGTATTAGTTTAAAGGTGTGCACACTTATGCAACCAGTTTATTGTACTTTTTTTTATTTTCCCCCTAACAGATGTTTGTTTTTCAACTGAACTGTACAGGTTATAGGTCACATTAAAGGTGGGAAAAATTCCGAAATGATTTATTGTGTTCTCTTTTTTTATATCACAAAATCTTGGCATTTTAACAGGGGTGTGTAAACTTTTTAAATCCACTGTATGTGGCTTAGCCCATGCTGTCGCAGCACAGATACTGTCTCAGGGCAATCTGGTCTGGAAAGCCGCTGAAGTAGCAATCGACCTGGTAGAATGAGCTCTAATAGGATTAGAGATGGTCTTTTCACTAGAATTGTCTATGAAAGATGCACATTGTGACAGCCAATTGGATAGTGTTACCTTAGAAACTGGTTGGCCTTTTTTAATGTCCGAATATGAGATAAAGAGCTGATCTGACTTTGTGAATTGTGATGTCCTGTGCAAATAGAAACGTAATTGTCTATGAACATCGAAAGGGTGGACAATGTACTCTCCCTTGTTTTGAAAGTTTGGAAAGAACACTGGTAATTTAATAGACTGGTTGAGGTTAGTTTCCAAAACCACCTTAGGTAAAAAGGAAGGGTTCGTTCTCAGAGAGAGACTGTCTTTATGAAAAATTATGAACTGATGGTTACAGGATATGGCCTGTAACTCAAACTCTTCTTGCTGAAATTATAGCTACTAAAAGAAGCGTTTTCCATGACAAGTATTTCAAACCACATGTAGCAAAATTTTCAAAAGGTGGACAAACAAGCTTTGACAATACAAAATTCAAGTCCCAAGGTGGAATAAGGTTTCTGTATCGAGGGCGAATTAAGGAAGTACCTCTGAGGAATGCTTTACAACGTCTGTTTGAAATTATAGCAGTACCATTATCTCCTATGAGAAAAAAAAAATGGAGATCACTGCAAAGGGGAACTCTAATGGTAGCTGCAGCAGCTCCCTCACTGAATAATTTGGCTAAAAATTCTAGAATAGAATGCAAAGGTGCTGTGAACAGATCTATGTGATTAAGACTAGACCAGGCCAGAAATCTTTGACATTTACTCTTGTACAGATTTCGAGTAGAGTTCTTGTGGGAAGAAAGCAAAATGTGTTTTACTGGAGAAGGAAGCAGAGGAAACATGGCTATCATGGGAAGCGGAGCAGCCAAGCTGTCAGTCTGAGATCGTGTAGGCTCGGATGAAGTTCTCCTGATGGGTGTGTCAGCAGATCCGGAACTGAGTCCAGGATCCATGGTCCCTGCTGTACATGAGGCCAGATAAAGGGGAACCATATCTGTCCAGGCCAATAGAGGGCAATTAGGATTAATTTAGTCTCCAGCAAGCTTGCTTTTTGTAACAACTAGAAAATCAGAGGTATTGGTGGGAAAGCATAAAGAAGTCCCAGGGGCCATTCGTGAACAAGTATATACTTTGGTGACACCCCCGCCGGGGGGATCAGGGCAAAGTAGTTGCTGCATTTGGCATTGATGGGAGATGCAAAGAGATCGCAGCAAGGCTGGCCCCATTTGTGGAACATCTCTTCCGCCACTTTCTGAGACCACTCGTGTGGCCAAAGAATGGCTCTGCTCAGTTTGTCTGCAATCACGCTGGATTTCCCCAGAATGTGTGTTATGAGAAAGCAGTTGGAGGCCTCTGCCTATTGCCAGACCCTCAGGGCTTCGACATAAGGGGTATGATCTGGTTCCCCCTTGTTTGTTTACATGTTGTCTGAATTGTTTTTGTACCTAGAGGGAGAGTTTTCTGAAATGCTTGCAACACTAGGAGTACCGCTCTCGTCTCTAGAACATTTATGTGCAAATGGGCGTTGTGTTCTTACCAGGTGCCTTGGACAGTGTTTCCCAAATAATGCCCCCCTCCCCCCCATTCTATCTGGGATGCGTCCGTGGTCACTGTAGCTTGGGGCTGAGAGGGGTGGAAAGGGATAGCTTTGAGAGACTATGGGACGTTAAGCCACCACTGAAGGTCTCTTTTGCAAGAGTTGGTTAGTGTAATCTTGTGCAACACTGGAAGATCCCAAAAAGATTACTGTGTCGAAAGAAGCCACTAGAGGATTCTCGTATGTTGTTAAGCTAATCCTATTAGCAGAACTGAAGCAGCCATTTTGCCTAGAACCTTTAAGACTAGTTTGGCAAAAGCCTCTCTCTTGTTGATCAGCATTTCTTACATAAAGCTGACGATCATGTACTCTTTCTTGGGGAAGCTTTGCGGACATGATTGTGTTTATTTATGCTCCTATGAAAACCAATGATTGACATGGCTCTAGAGCAGATTTTCTGTAATTTATGATGATTCCAAGGGATGTACAAAGTTGAAGGGCGTAATCCTTGGCTTTCTAAAGACTATGCCTGGTTGGGGGCGGAGATTAGCCAGTCTTCCAGTTACGGAAACACGGAATCCTCTGCATCTCAGGTGAGCTGCTACTACTGTCATGCATTTGTTGAACACTCTGAGGCTGTAATGAGACCAAAGGGCACAGCCAGAAACTGGAAGTGACTGGCTCTTAGCCAGAAGCGTAAAAACTTTCTGGATCGCCTGCTCATTAGAATGTGGTAGCATGCATCCTCAAGGTCTATGGAGCACATCCAATTGCCTTTTTCCAAGACAAAGTATTGACAGCAGTGTTACCATCCAGAACTTGCTCTTTTTCCACAGACCTGTTTAGAATGCTGAGACCCAAAATGGATCTCCAGTCCCCTGCTTTCCTTGGAAATAAAAAGAATCTTGAGTAAGTTCCAGATCCTTTCTGGTCTGCGGGGACTTGGTGGATGACTTTTGTTTAGCAACTTTTGAATTTCTAAGGTTGCCTGTTGCTTCTGACTGGGTGGAATGTCTGGAACTGATGTGCTTATAGGAGCAGGATAGAAGGGAATGACATATACTCTGCACCCATCTGTCGTTTGTGATGCTTTGCCTGGTTTCTTGGTGTAGAGACAAAAGGCCCCCTACTGCCTGCAGAGGGAAGCAATTGGGCACTCCTTCAAGAGTGCTGATAAGACCTTCCAAAGAAAGATTCTCTGAAGCCCTAATTATGTGGGTCTCTTCTGCAGTGAGAGCGGCATCTACCATTATTGTTCCCCCCTCTGCTCCTGGGGGAACTTTAACCTTGTGTGTCATGGAAAGACCTGTGGAATTTTCTGAACCACATTTTTCCACTATCCTTTTGACCCTTTGGAAAAGGTCTGTTGGGCGCAGAAAAACTTACTCCAACGGCAGACAAGGTCTTGCCTTTTTGTTCACACCTGGTGTGCGTTTTCTTCACTTTTGGCCCAAAAAGAGAGGAACAGTCAAAGGAGGTGTTAACAAAGACAGACTTGAAGGGGGTCAATGAAGTTGCAAAGGCACATCCAGGCCTGTCTCCAAAGAGTAATACGTGAACCCGCAGCTCTACTCGTTCCATCTGCAGTATACGATATGAGCCTCATGGAAGAGTTTACTAGAGAACTGAGGGTGGTAAGCTGAGCATTAACTATCTGCTACTGCATCAGCTACAGCTCCTTGGAGGGAGTCTGAGTTCTTTTAACAGGTCCCTCTGTAGCCTACTAAAGTGGGTAACGTAGTTCATAGACTGAAGGGCAAAGGTCGCTGACAAAAACACTCGCTTCCCATACCTATCCATAGTACAAGAGTCCATTAGCTCGTCTGAAGGAGGCATCACCCAAGAGGAGGAAGGGTGAGACCCAAAGGCCTTCAGGTAAACTGACTCCTCAGCCAAAGGAGGGGATGGACTGCCAGTCATCTCTCTGTTTTAATAATTCCAGGATGTCTCCAAAGGAGACATCTTCAAGAGGTAACCTTGGAGACTCTTCTGCCTCATCAAGGTTAGTGTCTGATGTGAAAGACTCCTCTGGGGAGTCAAGGTGCTTCCTCTTGCAGGTCCTCTTCAGAGGACCTCCTTAATGGGATGCTCTGGAGAGGTTTCAGAAGGGGGGGGGTCTCCTGGTGGACAACCTAAGGCTTGGGGTCTCTGCGATCCTGTGGAAGGGTTACCTGAGAGGACAAAGACAACTGGCCCATAGAGGGAGGAAGATCCGATGAAATATGTGCCTTAGACTTGGTAGGAGTCAAAACCTTCCTCATAACTTTGAGGGTAGACTGCCTCCGCCCAGAGGACTCTCCAAAGAGGTTGTCGGAGCCAAAGGCATCCGTGGAACTGGTAACAGAAGCTCTGAAACAGAGGCAGAAGCAGAACCCACCAGGGCGGAAGCCCAGAGAAGCACAGTCAGATCTGGAGAGATCTACACTGGCTCCAAGGATCTGACCGGAGTGCATCGGCACATCCAAACATGCTGAAGCAGAAACAGCAGAAAGGGCATTAGGAAATACTAAGAACATTTTTTTTTTTTGACAGAACACACAAAAATAGTCCTCTAACTTAAACGGATGATTAGAGAAGGGAAGGAAAGGGAGAGAAAATTGTCCCAGTAACTAAAATGGACGATTAGAGAAGGGAAGGAAAGGGAGAGAAATTTGTCCCAGTAACTAAAATAGATGATTAGAGAAGGGAAGGAAAGGGAGAGAAATTTTAACTAAAATGGATGACGGAGATGACCCTTTAAGTTAAACGGCTGGAAAACTGGGTAGGGAAGACTCTCACTAGCAACAAGAAGGTAGACTGAGAAAAGAATGGTCTAAGATAATAATAATAATTAAACAATTAGCAGTACTTAGCCAAGAGCTTGGCTAACAGGAAAGCCTTCACTGCGTGGCAAACGAGATCTGAGGTTATAGAACAGTTGCATTATGGGTAGGAAAAGATGCCCACGAGCTTGACTGAGGACCTCAAGCTTATGTAAAGGCTGAGATGGATCCGACCCCATCAGTGAGAATAAAGACAAAACTGACATCACATTAGTATTTATTTACTGTGTTCTCAATAAAAGCTGAAGCGCTAGACTGACAGCACATATGTTAGAAGCTGTAACTATGGGAGGAGGGTGACATATCTGACTGCGACCTCTGTCTATATTCCTCCCATCCTTGCTGGAGGTTGTGGTGCAAGTGTTTACTGTGTGCAATAAAAACAGCATATACCAGTGTGCAAAAGACAAGCTTTTCATAGATGTTAAAATTTCCAACACACTGAAAAAACAAAACAAGTCTGCACATGACTTATATATTACAAACACTCTCACTTACCAATCAAAATGGATTAAACACTCAAGATTAAATAAATACTCTGTCTCTATATATATATATATATATATATATATATATACACACACACATATATATATATATATATATATATATACATACATTCATACAGAGAGAGAGAGTGTGTTAGCACCATACCTCTCAACTGTCCAGATTTTCGCCTCATATTTTTGATCTTTCTCATAAAATTTGTGATTTTCAGGATTTTTATGTGAGGACTGAATTCACTAAATAATGGTAGGCATTTGAGTTTCAGACTGTATATCCTTCAAAAATTAAAAATTGTCCCTATTTTTAGGGCTTTGTCCCAAATTATTTTTGGTTTTGTCTAGATTTTTTTGTGCTATGAGGTTGGGAGGTATATTTAGCACAGTTTAAAAATGCTCTATAACATGAAAAACAGAAACATACTCCCACTCCAAAAAAAAAAAAAAAAAAAAAAACACTTTTATAGACTAAACAGATATTAATAAGTTTTATTTATGTAATTAAAAATTTTGAAGGGATGGCCTTCCCATCCAATTTTCCAGCTGCCTTGGCTGCAATTTTAAACACAAAGAACATAATTTTTCATAAACGAAAAAAATTAACCTAGGTTTCCCATGATACACAAATCTTAAGGACTCGTCAAAAATGTATAAAAAAAACAAAGCAGGGAGTACACCAAAAATTTTAATACACAAACAATAGTATAAGTAATGCAAAGCTGTCGAGCAAAGCTCTTTTCCAATGCACTGAAAACGAGCTTTGCTCGAAAGCTTTGCGTTACTTACACTATTGTTTGTATATTAATAATCTCTGACTGTGTACTACTTTTGTTTTGTTTTATATACATTTTCACATGTAGCAGTTTGTGAAGTACTTTGGTTCCAGGCCGTGGTGTTAGTTGTTGACTTGTCAAAAATCCACCAAAAATTACATATTGCAAAATATGAAATGTAAAACCACGCACCAAGCTACAGTTATGTGGAAGGCCAAGTCATTTCTTTACCTAATCCTCTTCTAGTGTGACTTTAAATTGTCTTTGAAACAACTGAAGAAAACGATTTACTTATGTATTTGTCTTTGTTCACCAGGAAAGTCCGACTGAATAATACTCACTTTCAGTGGAGGCCTGGGGAGAAAAGCTCCATTTGCTTAAATTGCATTATACTAAGTTCCAGTTAAACACAGTATACTTGTATTTCTCTCTAAATTTACACATATACAGTAATTACATTTATACTTTCTAAGATTTTACAGAGGTAGAAGTTACTAAAGAGAAAGCCCACATGCTACTTAACGGATTGTACAGGCCACAGTTATGCATAAAAAATGTTGTCATTTCAGTGAGAGGTTGATAATATTCTGTTTAAGGAGAGTATTTGCAGAGTATTGTATGGTGAGCACAAAGTCAACCTGGTGAAGAGCATGTGCAGGGCAAGGACTGGTTAAGATGTTGTTTAAGCAGGGGTTTAAAACAATTGAATTAGTTTGAGAGTTATTTGTGTGGGGATACTACTCCAGAGTTTGGCAACGTACTGTAAGCACAGTGAGTCACCTGCAACATTATGCAACTTATTTGCTAATAGTAAGGATTTGTTACTAGAACGAAGGTCCCCTACTGGGCAGTAATATGTTTTGCAGTGCAAGGCATTTTTCTGGATGTCAAATGAGTCTGTGTGCTGTAGTTAATTGTGAATCTGGTATGTGGTTGTATAGTTCAATCCAGTTTAATTGCTTTAAGCTATGACAAGGGGGAGAGTCTTATGAGGGGGATTTGTGGCAAGCTTCTTTCTTTGAGCATTGTTTAAGTTTGTTAGGATAGAGTGGCATATAACAAAACTGGCAATAAGAAGGTGGTGGCTAGAGTTATTCTTGCAGTACCTGTAAGAAATCCATTGATCCTTTAAAGGAAGCCTAGCTTCTGGTGCGTAGAATTAATGGTGTGCAATATATGCTGGTCATATTTGAGACTGTCTATCATAACACCTAGAAGTTTACTACGAATTAAAATTTCAATGACAGTATTCTTAGCTGACTTTATGGTAAAAGACTGCTTTTGATTTTGGCAACTTTTTGAGGTAAAAAGCATTAACTTAATTTTCTTGGGTTTGTGTAGGTGGTTTGATTGTTTGAGCCAGGTTTCTACAGAGTAGAAAGATTTTTGGGTAATGTCTTGGAGCTTATGTATTGCTGAGACTGCACATAATTAATGATGAGTTGTCTGCATACTGAACTAAACTAGCATAGTGGGGGTTGTTAATAAATACATGAAATAGTAGAGGAACTGATACATGAAATAGTAGAGGAACTGGAATAGAGCCCAGAGGCACACCTATAGTTAACTGGTTTGAAAGGATGAGTAAGTTTGTTGCCATTTAATGGCTTGTTGTCTTTCAGATAGGTAACTAAGAAACCACAACATGGAATATTGTGAAGGTCCTATAGAGGACAGATGAATGAGTAGTTGCTGGTGCGAGATAGTATCAAATGCCTTTGACAAGCCTAAGAACATGGTGGACACAAGCAGACCATTGTTTCCATGTTTGCTTATTATACTGGTAAAATACAGCAGAGAAGTAGTGGTGGTGTGCTGAGGCCTAAAGCCACGTTGTGTTTCTGACAGCAGGTTATTTGAGGTTAGTACTGCATCAGCTGCAAATGGATTCATTTCGCTAATATTTTAGAGAAGGGGGAGAGAACTGCTACTGGTCTGTAGTTATTAAAGTTTTATGCAGTGGTTATGGTGTAAGATTTTTTCCACAGTGATGGGATGTTATCTTTCTGCTATGGACCTATTCATTTGTATAGACACGGAGAAAGCTAAGACTTCTGCGGCCATTTTTAGGTTGTCTGATGGTAGTGCGTCTACAGCTACTGTAGTAATTTTTAGTTCAAGGAGCAACTTCATTATGAACTAGGTGAGTAATGGGCTAAAAGTGAAGAGCTATGGGTGGTTTTGGTTGGACAGAGGTAGCGAGGGGTCAGATGTATTAGTGTCTAAGACAGAATGTGGGGATGGAGTCTGTCATACTGTCTGTATTTGGAGAGGGAGTGGTGGTCTTGCCAGGGTGGAGTAGTTTATTTAGTGGTGACCAAAAATTTTGGGTTGTTTTGATGTTTGTCTTCTAGGTTGGTATAGTATATGTTTGGTTGTCCTGTTTGACGTGGAGTTTTGTAAGGTTTCAAAGATATCTAAATTGATGGAAGGCATTTTGAGTTTTTTTTTTTTTAAACAAACTTTTCTGAACTTTACCCCTTTTGATCATGATTTTTTTTTTGTTTCTTTTGACATGGCTATGCTGTGGGGTTGGACTTTACTCTTTATTGTGTACTGGTGCTAGATTATTTAAGGTCTGTAAGAATACACTATTAAAAGTGTTCTACAGCAGTATCTAGAGGCATTGTAAATGCATTTCAGTTGTATTGTTTAAGTGCTTCACTAAAAATATCTGATGAAATTTATTGTATTTTGTATTTGATTATAGATAATGTCGCTTGTCTAGTCAGGATAAAATAAACTAGTCTTTGTGGTTTCTGTTCAAGCAGCTTTATTATGTACAAACACATCAGGATTGAGGCTTAATAATTTTAACTCAGATAAACTAGCTATTACACTCATATATGCTGACTCTCTGGCTGCACTCACAAAATGGCACTGAAGCTAGCATGTGCCCGCAATTAATATGCACGTGCCGACATTGCAATGCTTCTTAAAGGTACAACATACACACGCTATTCTACATCCTCCCTCTGAGAAACAAGTCATGCAATGTTGACATTAATTGACATGCAATACAACTAATTTTTTGTCATGCAATTATCCATAACTAAATACATACAGGCCATTATGTCCAGGTTGCTGTGCATTTCACACTAGGTCTAGAATTACGACCAAATCGTGTGACATACAAAGTAGAATCAGGTCTAGCAATTGGGACCATCCCTGCAGAATGTTCTACTTTACGGACATCATGAACATCATCAGGAATGGAAGTAGAAGTTAAGACACGTTCTGCAACAGGATCATTGTCTAGAGTCTGTATCACAGGAACAATACTGCAATATAAATTCTGGTACAGGAAGATGTTTGTAATTTCTCCTGTACTTCACACCCCCAGACTCTACAAAGTAGGATCTCGGCTCAGTACACATACCTGTTAGTTGACCAATCCGGTTGAAACCTTTCACTGTTTGTATCCTCACAGTCTCTCCTCCATTCAACGGACAAAGAAATCTGCTCGATTTATTATAGCTGGACTTCTGGAAAGTACACCACCTGAATAACTGGGCTCTATAATTGTCCTGCTGTCCTTAGACTTAGGCCTCAACAAACCTGAACTAATAGGCAA
The DNA here is from genome assembly GCF_019279795.1 of Protopterus annectens. Lineage (NCBI taxonomy): Eukaryota > Metazoa > Chordata > Ceratodontiformes > Protopteridae > Protopterus > Protopterus annectens. The sequence goes on from NC_056746.1 coordinate 532,292,183, forward strand.
TGTTGTTCTGGTTTGCCTGGCTAGAAGTCTCTGAGCAGGTGGGCCAACTATATCATCATGGGGTATGTTTCTGAGATTACGTAAATTCAAAAAGACATTGGCATTATTACACTTTGACCTCTTAAGCACTTGCTTTGCACTTTGTACTACCCGTTCAGCTAGTCCATTTGACTGTGGATATTCTGGACTACTAGCAACATGTACAAAGTCCTGTTCTTCTGCAAATTTCTGAAACCGACTGATAAATTGGGCACCATTTTCAGAAATAACTGTGTGTGGACTACCATGGACTGAGAAATGACGTTTCAACTTGTTGATAACAGCAGTGGACTTTAGGTTAGGTAGTAAATCAATCTCACACCAGTTCGAATAAGAGTCTACCAACAATAAGTAATGCTGATTGTTCCACTCAAATATATCAGTGGCTACTGTTGACCAAGGTAGTTCAGGAACTTGACTTAGCTGAAGTGGTTCTTTCTGCAAATGCAGTTTAGTACTATTGTATACTGAAGAAGAAGAAAGTACTTTATCAATGTCTTTTACTAGAGAAGGCCAAAATACTACTTCTCTCGCTCTTCTTTTGATAGATTCAGAACCTGGGTGACCACGATGCAAAACCTGGATATATTTATGTTGCAAGGAAGCAGGAACAACAATTTTGGGACCTTTGAAAATAAAGCCATCTTCCATCAACATCTCATCTCTGTAAGGAAAATAAGTTTGCATTTCAAGTGGTACACTAGATTTCTTTGGCGGACAGCCAGCATTAATGTAGTAGTTGAGCTTTTGCAAAACTGGATCAGTCTTTGTATGACTTCTCAGCTCATCAAGTCTCGTGGTAAAAAAATTACGTACGTCCATGACGTCAAAGTCAAAATTCTCTGCATAAAGCTGTTCTGTTGTATTTCTGGGCGATATGGACAAGGCATCAGCCAAACAGTTTGCCTTTTGTATAGACCAGTTTGAAGCTGTACTTTTGCAATTTGAGCATCATTCTTTGTAATCTCACTGGAGCTGAATGCATAGGCTTCTTTACAATAGTAACTAGAGGATGGTGATCAATTTCAAAATGAATAGCTCGACCACAGATAATCATGAAACTATGAACATGCAAATACTATTGCCAAAAGTTCCTTCTCAATTTGAGCATATTGCATTTCAGTTTGGGTAAGAGATTTTGATGCATAAGCTACTGGTCTGCCTTCTTGAAGAATAACTGTGCCAAGATCAAATTTTGAAGAATCACAGAAAAGAGTTTATTGACACCATAGTATCTTAATGTAGACGGGGTGGCAATTTTCTGCTTAAGGTCTTCGCATGCTCTCTGGTGCTGTTCCAACCAAGAACATATAACATTTTTGCGTGTCAGCTCTCTCAAAGGTTCTGTCAACTCACTGAAGACTGGTATAAACTTGCCTAAATAGTTGACCATACCAAGAAAATATTGTAGAGCCCGAAAATTATCTGGTACTGGCATCTCGACAATGGCTGCTTGCTTGGACAGGTCTGGTCTCAAGCCAGTGCTAATATACAAAAATGACCTACATATGTAACATCTGGTAGTCTGAATTTGCACTTCAGAGGATTAATCTTAAAGTTCACTTCATGTGATCAATCTGGGTTATTTAGCAGGCTGCCTTCCAGACTCCCTCAGTGACCACTCACCTATCTTCCTGTACAGAAAAACTCAGACACAAACCAACACAACATATACATTTATCAGGAACAAAAAAAAACTTTTCACCCTCCACTTTCAACCATCTTCTTCAGCAAAGTAACTGGCCACCTCTTAGAAACCTCCCACTTGATCAGGCAGTCCTTTACTTCAACAATACCTTTCTTAAAATACTCAAAAATCTAGCACACACAAGAAAGTAAGAGTAAAAACTAGACGCATACCTTGGCAATCTAAAGATACCATAGCACAGCTGAAGCAAAGAGACAGGGCATGGTCCACTTACCACACTACCAGAAACAGCACAGACCACACAACATATCAGCAGCTACGTAACCAGACTGAGAGACAGATAAAAATAGACAAGCAAAACTATTTCCTTTCAGATCAGCAAACCCACCAATTTAACCTCAGAAAATTTTGGCAAAACATTAACAATTTTCTCAACCCAGGATATACCCCTACCCCCCTACCCACCAACTCCAAGGTTTCAAACCCAGTAGCTACACAAGTTAATACCCACTTCATTAACTCAATCACATCTCTTCTTGGTAATCCAACTAATCAACCTCTCACTGTAGCCCTTTCCTTTTCTGACTCCCTAGTCCCCTTCTCTCTCACCCCAATCCAAACAAACTACATAAAATCTCTCCTTTCCATATTCAAACCCTGCTGTCTAGCAGCTGATAAATTACCTAATGAAGTCCTTAAAATTGCTGCCCCCTCAATGGCCTATCCCCATTATCAGTCCTAATCAATCATTCTATCTCCGAACAATATGTACCCCATCTATGGAAAATATCCCACATCATTCCCCTACACAAAGGTGGCCCCTATACAGATCTAACTAATGTCCAATAGCCATACTCTCCCCTCTAGCCAATATCTTAGAAAAATGCATTCACTCCCAACTCCTTGCCCACCTCCTTAATCACAAACTCCTCTCTGCCACAAAACATGACTTTAGGCCAAAACATAGTACCAGTGTACTGCCCTACTATCTTTCACGAACACCATTCAAGAGCTTATAAACAGACGCCAAATGGCCTCCTCCATATTCCTTGACATGTCAAAAGCCTTTGACACCATCTCCCACCAAATCCTAGTAAAAATACTAATATCCCATGGCTTAAACACAACAGCCCTATCTTGGTTCCATAATCATCTCTCTAACCGTCAACAAGACACCAAATGGGAGAACACCCTGTCCCCCCTTCTACCCATCACTGTTGGTGTACCCCAAAGTTCCACACTTGGCCTCCTTTCTCTTTACAATTTTTACTAACAACCTCAGCCCTTCAATAGCCTCCATAGTCCAATACGCCAACGACTTTACATTAATCTGCACATCTCATACTTAACCCCAACAAAATCAAGTTAATTGTCTTCAATTACAATAAACCTAAAACATGTCTGACTCTACTTTCTATCCTTTCCACAAACGGAACCAAATTAGATCTAGCCAAACTTCTAGATGTCACAATCGATGATAACCTAAGGTTTGACACCCACATCTCCCTAACCATCAAAAAAGTCCACTCCAAATTTGGCACCCTTTACAGAATTAAACCTTAGCTTACAGTCAACGCCAGACTAGCCACTGCCCGCACACATCTACTCTCCACCCTCCTCTACGGCTCCCTAGTATTTACAAACATTCGTAAATCTGACCTAAATAATCTTGGATCATGCTACAACAAAATTGCCAAGTTTGCCACAGGCCACCCTTACAGAACTCACCACTGCTCTGTAGTTTTCCAACTTAAATGGCTAGAACTATCAAACCTTCTAACATTTAACCAACTGTCCATAGCCCACAATATAATATGGAAACCAAACTGCCCAGCACTCACCAATCTAGTCCAACCCAACAGCAATCCTAGAGATCCAAGAGCCTCAAATAAACTATTGTTAAAGATTACCCAAGTCCACAACACACAGGCCACCACCCTTTTTCCCATAAAAGTGCCAAACTGTAGAACACTCTTCCTCAACCTATGGCTAAAAACCCCAACATTCATGAGTTTAAAAACCTCCTTAAGGAACATCTAGCAAAACACTTGGAGTGTTAGGTAGCTTAACCAGGAGTATGGCAGGAGCAGACCATCACATTACCTTAAACTAGCTTGTTCTCACAGCTACAACTATTAACTGCTGAAGGCTATCTTGATTCTTCACTCAGTTTCAGTTAGCAATGTATACACATATACTGCTTTATCTTTAACTGTTATGTAGACTGCATTTCTCTATCTTGCAATTACTGTATCACACTGTTCTCACTATTAACTCATGCGGCCAGTTTTTATCACTAACTGTGCCATTTTTTGTTAAATGTGTTAATTTACTTGATAATTATTGTTACATAACTAATTTCTTTACTGACTTGGTTTGTACATTGTTGAATAATACGTGTTCAATTTGATTGTTTAATACTATTTGTAAGTATGGAGCTTTTCTCCTCTGGCGTTCACTAAAAATGGGCCTCATGCCCAGTCTGACATTACCCGGTAAACAAACAAAATAAAATAAATAAATGTGCTCTGTCTAGAACTTTCTTAAGGTTTCTGTCATACTCTGCTTCACCATTGCCTCCAACCAATAAATCATCTATTATGGCACAAGGATAACCTGAAAAAATTTGCTCCACTGCATGGTGGAAGACTTCACTTGCACAATTTATTCTAAATGGCATCCTGAGGAATCTATATCTGTCAAATGAGGTACTGAAAGTAGTCAGTAATTAGGATTTGCAATAAAGCATCACTTGCCAAAATGAACTTTTCGCACCCTAGACAGAAAAAACAGTGGCATTTGGTATTAGGGCTGCGACTTCCTTGATTGTACACATTGGATGATGCAGTCTCTTTAATGTTTTGTTCAAATCTCTTGGGTCAATATATATTTTGATTTTATCTGAGCCCTTCTTGTAGGCTGGTACCATGGACGACACCCATTCAAGTTGGTTATCTAACTGGACAAATTACACCTTGCTCCATCATTTTATCCATCTGAGCTTTAACTTTATTCTGCATAGCTAACAGAACTTTTCTTGCTGGTCTGACCAGTGGACTGACCTCTGGGTCTAACTTCATAGAGTACACAACTGGAAGTTTGCCCAACTTGTCATCGAAAACATCAGCATACTCTGAGAAAATAGCTTCAATAAAATTGGAACTAGGTTATGTGCTTATATGAAGAACTTCTTTGATAAAAGAAAGCAAATTCACTCTCAAGCTGTTTCTGAGATCCAGTAATGACTGCACAGGTCTTCGGACTATGTAGAATAACAAGCTGCAACAGTTCCTAGCCAAGTAACATGAAAGCACTACTGAGTCTTCAGTTTGAATTTCTTCACCTCCATAAGCAACAAGTTTCGCACAACTAGCCACATTGAGTCGTTCACCAGTTCTCATCTTGGCAAATGTTTCTGCTGACATAACATTACACTTTGAGCCAGTGTCTACTTTAAGCGTGGATTTACCATTGATCTGGGCAGCACAAAACACCATTCTTTGCCACACAATCTATGTGGAAAGTATAACTGCAGCTCTCTATATAAATCAACTTGCTTTTTCAAGTCACCCTTCTTTATAACTGTGTGAGGTTTACTTGATTTGCAGAATTTTTGAAAATGGTTCCATTTTTTTACACTTGTGGCATTGCTGACCAAATGATAAGCATTTTTCTCTTTTAGACTCATGACTGGCACCACAAATGCGACAGTTAACAATAAAGCTGGATTTGGGTTTTGCTGACTCACCCTTGTACTGCACTGAGCATGTCCTTTTCTTAGAACTTGCTGGAAAACTACGTTTTTTACCTGGGGAGCCTGCAGGGGAGGCAGGTGCCATGCTCTTAGGCCTGTTTCTGCTAGCCACGTGTTGCATGCTGTCTACATTTGCTCTGGAGCCTGCTGAAACCACGCCCTTATCACTTGTAAGCATGCAAGCATACTTGTGTGCTTTTCTGTAACTTCGTGGATTTGACAAATCTCACAAGCTTTGCTCAGTATTAAATCACTGTCCCAAAGCAAACTCTTTCTCACTGCAGCACTATTAATACCACACATAAGCCTGTCCTTTACCTATTCATCTTTTAAATCAACAAACCGACACATTTTGGTTTTGTTCCTTAGGTCAGTTATACAAGCTGTAAAAGTTTCCCCTTGTTTTTGGTCTCTTGTGTAAAACAAATGCCTCTCTAATGTAATATTTGTCTGGGGGTTACACATTTCCCTGAATTTGTGCTTCCAACACTCGGGGGGGGGGGGGGGTCTTCCCTTGATTCAGCCTGTACAACAATATGATGGATTTCACATTCTCACTCATATATTGCTGATGCATACACAAATGAATGCTCTTTTTCAATGGCCTCTGACCTAGCTAGGTTTAGCAGAATGAATACCCTGGTGGATGCATCTTTGTCAGAATAAGCTGCTTGTATAAAAATATCATCTTGCTCAAATATTCTGCAATATTCTGATCAAACACCAATGGTGATGGTTTTCAAAATCCATCTGCCATATTAACACACACCAGTGAAGGTTTTTGCAAGTATGTACGAACACACACATACACATGTGCCAGAAATGTATGCCTGTATTTGTACCCAACTATGCCCATTAGCACAACAAGCCTCTGAATGACTGAGCTTTGCAAAATAATTCTCTCAGGCACTGTAATACTCTTGAAATTACTGTACTGTAAGAAATCACTTCTTATCAGTGTAAGACACATTTCAAAATAACTGCACTGTGCAAATAATTTAAGCAGAAGAAGCTCAGAGTAAAACATTTCAAAGTAACTGCACTTTGAGAATAAACAGTACACAGCACACTGAAACTTCCCCAAAATGGCTGTACTTGGCTAAATAACTCTTTACAGTACAAGAAAAACTCTGCAATGGTGGCACGTTGTGAATAGACACACCCAGCACAAGAAAAATTTCAAAACGGCTGTATTTTGACTGTATTTTACGAAATAGTTGCACTTTGCACACAAATAAACTCTTTGGAATAAATGCACAGTAATAAGCACACACTGTAGGCACTTTTACACACTTTAAGATACTTCAAATAACTCTAGTTATGCCCAGAGTACAATGCAAAATAGCTATGCCAAAACACAGTACTTTGCCAAAAAACATGCAGTCGCTTTGCTTTATTTATGCTTAATGTGCCCTTTTTTGCCCTTTATTATATTTGTTTTGCTCGTTTAATGCCTATTATACTTTTCTTGTGATCGTTTTACTCTATGTATACCTATTTTGCTTTAAACATGCTCGTTTTGCAATTTTGAGGTAATTCTGAACCCCTTATGTGCTTTTCTGATAATGGTTTTATCAAATATCTTAATTTTAAACATTTTGTTTAATTAATAAACCTTTTGTGCCTCTTGCTTGTTTAATAATGCAGTTTGTGCCCTTGTAATACTGCATTTTATTTTTAATAAAATAAATTGTTCGCGCAAGTTTTTATTACCTTTGGTTTGTTTCTGGCCCTTTACTATGCTCGTTTCTCTTAATTTACCTTCACTTTTAACTCTGCACCTTGTAGCTCTGAAAAGCAGTCTCTGGAATCCTGGTTCTGACACCATGTTGCTTGTCTAGTCAGGATAAAATAGGCAAGTCTTTGTGGGTTCTGTTCAAGCAGCTTTATTATGTACAAACACATCAGGATTGAGGCTTAATAACTTTAACTTAGATAAACTTATAAACAAACTAGCTATTATACTCATACATGCTCTCTCTCTGTCTGCACTCACAAAATGGCACTGAAGCCATCCTTGCAACGCTTCTTAAAGGTGCAACATACACACTATTCTACAGATAATATGTTTATCTAAGTTTCGGTAAGTTCTAATGGCATATGTTGGTGTGTGGTCACTTATGCTATCTGACAGGTAGCCTACTTTTGTCAGTTTGTCTGGATTGTTTATAAGAATACAGTCTAATGTTCAGTGTCTTCCTGAAACGTTATTGATTCTGGTGGGTGTGGCTATTAATTGACTGATGTTGTATAAGTTTATGGATTCAGTGGGGGTAGTGGAATTTATGAGTTGCCTATCCGTATTTAAGTCTCATGGTCTCGTTACAGTTTCATGGGTAATTTGTTTGGATATTCAATACAGGATGTTTTCAGCAGTATCAATGTTATTTGCTATTGGTATATAAATTGCTGTTAAACATCTAGTATTTCAATTGTTGATATTTAGGAGTGTTAGAAGTTCAGCATTGTTAAATCTGAATATTTCCTGTGGGAGTAAAATTACAGTAAGGGAATTGTATAGATAATTGCAATACCACCTGCAAGCTTGCTTTGTCTGTCATGACCGAGTATATTGCATCAGGGGTGGGGCTGGGGGGTAGTGATCTCATTGTCCTTTATTTCTTTTTAACCAGGATTTGGTAGCTATGACTACATCAGGAGTGTATGCAGCAAGGCAGGCATGCACATCATAGATTTTATTGCACATACTTCTTAGGTTTATATTTAGTAAGGTGAGTTTGGGTTCTGTTTTTTTGTCAAGCAGTATTATGTGACTGGTTTATTTTGGGGCTGGAAGTGATGGTTTTATGAACAGTGGGGACCTGGGTTGGGGTGAATATTTCCGCTAACTTTTTGAACTGATATTTTACAGACAGAAGGTGTGGCCAGTTATATTTTGGTCTTGGTTTGGTATTTGATCGTAAATCTGGATACTTAGTTTTGAGATATTTATAGATAAATAAATCAGATGTGGCTTGTTTGTACAGAAAGAGTGTTATGGAGAAAGACAGGCTGGGTACATTTTGATACTCTTTGTGAAAATTGGTTGAAGTCCTAAGTATCTGAAGGAGGTGGTTTTGATAATTAGTGATGATGGCTAGTAGAGTGAGAAGTATTAATAAACTAATCTAAGCTGGGGCATCTTATCTAACTTGGGTTTTATCTTTATTGTAAAGTAGGATCAGAAAATGTTAGGAGGGTACTAGGTTGACTGTAGAGATGTAATGTGATAATTACAGGGGGTAAGGAGTAGGACAGTTTGAGAGAGAGTCTTAGGTGGTAAGCCAGACTGGGTGTTACTACTGGGAGTAATTCTATTGATTCTTTTCCTTCTGGGGGAACGGACAGCATTGGTTTGAGGAACATGTGGGTGGTACTATGGAAGTATAAATGTTGGGTAAGAGGGGGTAGGTAGGAATTGGGGGGTAGGGTACGGGAGCAGAGCGAGCCCAAGCGTTAGCAAGGGCAAACAAAAAGGGTACAAAACTTGGCAAATTGAGAAACATGATCAGTGATTGAACTTAAACAGCCACACATCATCTGAGATAAGTAAAAGGAAAGTACAGTTTTGTACATACCATAAATGTAGATGTTCGAGTGCTAATACAGCTGCAGTCATAACAGATGGGTTCTCCTGCCGTCAGGCGGGCCCTCGGTCGGCCGAATTCCAAAGTCTAGGTCCGGCGTCGGTTGTCATCGCTTCTTCCCTGACGTCAGAGCGCCAGGGGTATAATAGAACCAGCCGACGCCATTTTCTTCAGTTTTTCTTGCCCCAGATGTCAGGTTCCCCCAGAAGGAAGGCAATACATAAATGTGTGTAATAAAGCAATGCAATATAATCAAAAAAACAGTAGTTGCAAGCAAATACACCATAAAAGAATACCCCAAGAGGGGAAGGAGGGAGGGAAACCTGGACTGCAGCTGTATTAGCACTCGAACATCTACAGTCATAACAGATGGGTAGAATCCCAAAGCTAAGAAAGAGGTGGTAGGCACTAGGTGGAACTAGGAGGAGCCAAAATGCCCTGCAAGACTGCTGTGGCAAAGCCTGCTCTAGTTTTGGAGTATAATGGTAGGTGGTAGTGCTTGGAAAAGGTATACACAGAACTCCAAGTGGCTGCTTCCAATATATCCTTGGTCGGAACTCCTCTGAGGAAAGCTGCAGAGGTAGCTGTGGCCCTTGTGGAGTGAGATCTGATGCCTGCAGGTACAGTCTTACCATGAAAAGAGTAACAAAAGCGTATGCAGTGGGCTATCCATTTTGAGATTGTCTGTTTGGAAATTGGTTTCCCTTGAGCTCCTACAGCATAGCACACAAAGAGCTGTTCTGATTTTCTGAAAGGCTTTGTTCTGTCCAAATAACGCAGCTGTCTGTGAATGTCCAAGGAATGTAGTAGTCTCTCCCCTTTGTTTTGAGGATTAGGGTAAAAGGTAGGTAAGTGTATAGCCTGATTCAAAGCTACCCTGGATACCACCTTTGGCATAAAGGACGGGTTGGTTCGTAAGGAAACTCTGTCCTGATGGAATATGATAAAAGGCTGCACAGCCATGAGGGCTTGTAGTTCCGATACCCTACGAGCTGAGGTGATAGCCAGAAGGAAAGCTGTTTTCCAGGACAAATATTGCAAATCTATTGAGGCAGCTGGCTCAAAAGGAGGCAGAGTCAGCTTTTCTAGTATGAAATTGAGATCCCAAGCAGGTATTGGTTGTTTCCGTGGGGGTTTTATATTCTTTGCCCCTCTGAGGAACTGTCTTAAGAGGGGGTGAGAGAATAAAGGTGGATCAGTGTTGTATTCTGCAGAAATGGCTGAGGCATGGATTTTGATGGAGGAGAAAGAAAGTCCACTGCTTAGCAGCTCCGCTAGATACTGTAATATTTGAGGTAAATTCAGTTTTCCAGGATTCTGGCCCTTTTTCTCATTCCAGGCACAAAACAGTTTCCATTTTGCGGAGTAGGCTTTTCTGGTACACAGCCTTCTGGCCTCCAAAATGACATCCTGCACCTCCTTGGAGAGTAGGGTCTGTTGTGATGTTAAGGAATCTTCCATGCGGCCAGATTGAGTGTTTTCAGCTGACTGTGAAGAGTTTTGAAGCTGTGCTGAGTCAAAAGAAGAGGCATTCGAGGTAGGGTCCACGGAGGGGAATGCGTCAGGCTCCTCAAGAGTGGGTACCAGTGCTGTCTTGGCCAGTCTGGAGCAATGAGAATCAATTTTGGTCTGTCTGCTCTGGTTTTTAGTAGAACTTTGGGCAGTAGAGGAAGAGGTGGAAAGGCATAAACTGTCATTGTTGTCCAACTGAAAAAGAGAGCGTCCACTCTCCAGGCCTGTGGATGGAAAGTCCTTGAGCAGAATTTTGTCAATTGGTGATTTTTGTGGGAGGCAAATAGATCTATGTCTGGCTTTCCCCATGCTTGAATTATCTCTGTAAAAACTTGGGGATGCAACTTCCATTCGTGTGGATCTGTCATATTCCTGCTTAGGTTGTCTGCCAGCGTGTTTTCCTTGCCTGGCAAGTACTGTGCTTGAAGTTCGATTTGTAATTCCAGGGCCATGTTCCAAAGTGACATGGCCAGCCTGCACAGGGGGCATGAATGGGTTCCTCCCTGTTTATGTACCACATTACTGTGGTGTTGTCTGTCCTTATCAATAGTTGACCTGGATGCAAAAGGTCTTTGAAAGCTGTAATAGCATTTGTTACTGCTAGCATTTCCTTTTGATTGATGTGAAGGTGCTTTTCTTTTTGGGACCATTTGCCCAGAATGCACCGATCTGTCATGTGCGCCCCCCAGGCGTAGTCCGAGGCGTCTGTTGTGATGACTTGATTTGCTTGTGGCTTGCAGAACGGGAGACCTGTGTTTGTTTGGCATGCTTGAGCCCACCACAGAAATTCCTTTTGAAGACATGGAATTAGTGGTATTATTGTTTCCAAACTCTGGCTGTGTTGAGACTATAGGTTTTTCAGGTACAAGATGCAAGATGCCATGAATCCCAGAGCCTGCAGGATTTTCCTTGCAGTCAGCCTGGTGCAATTTGATAGTGCTCTGAAGTATTGAGTTAGTTGCCCTTGCTTCTCTGGCGTGAGGTAGGCCATCTGGGTGTTTGTGTCCAAGTTGGCACCCAGGAAAATTATTTCCCGAGAGGGTATTACTCTTGATTTCTTTTTGTTGACTGTGTATCCCAGAGAATTCAACAACATTATTACATAAGCCAGATGTTTCAGAAGAATGTGTTTGCTGTCCGCTTGGATCAGGCAGTCATCCAGATATGGGTATATTTGTATCCCTTGAAGTCTGCAGTAGGCAATTACTGATGCCAGGCATTTCGTGAATACTCTGGGTGCAGTAGATAAGCCAAAGGGCAATGCACAGATTTGATAATGGGTTGAACCTGCAAGAAATCTGAGGTATCTTCTGCAATTTTGTCTGATTGGGACATGCAGGTATGCCTCCTTGAGGTCCAATGTTACCAGCCAAGACTCCTTGCCCAGCATAGGAAGAAGCTGCTGTAGAGTGAGCATCTTGAATTTTGGTACGAGTAGAAATGTGTTTAGGATGGATAGGTCCAAAATAGGTCTCCAATCTTTTCCCTTCCTTGGTACCAGGAATAGTCTGGAATAAAACCTTGACCTTGTTCGCGTAGGTACCTCTTGAACAGCTTTCATGTCTATGAGATCTGTAATTTGTCTTTGTGCCTCTGCCCTTTGATTGTGTGGCAGGTGTGGCATGCCTCTCATTTTTGGAAGGGTGTGAAAATGGAATCTGTAACCTCTGTTTATAATGTCCAGGATCCATTTGTCTTTTGTGACAATATGCCAATTTTTTGAAAATAATGCCAGTTTTCCGCCTAAGGGTGCTGCCATTTGAGTCTTGCTTGGCATGCAAAGGGGAAAGTCATTGGGCTTGCTTTCTGAATGGTTGCGAGTTATCCTCAGCACCTCTGTGTAGGAGCTTGCCATTGTCTGCCTCTAAACGATCCTTGGTATTGCCCTCTGCCTCTCAGGCGCCTGTATCTACCCCTTTGGGGTCTGTCCGTGGCTGGAAAGGACCAATTTTTGGAAGGCCAATTTCTACTGAAACGTGGGGGTTGTACCTGTGGAAAATCTTTCACAGTTTGCATTGATTTAGCCTTTTCCTCCATTTTCCTTAATACCTCCTCAGCATTAGCACCAAATAATACATCCTTTTGTAGAGGGGCATCTAGTAATTTAGCTTTTACATGATCTGGCAAGGTTTGTTCCTTGAGCCAGGCATGCCTACGTATGACTGATCCTGTAACAGCAGCTCTACATGAGGCCTCTAGAGTATTAAAACCACATTGTAAGGTATGTTTACCCACTTGCTCTGCACTATGCATCAAATCCAGTAACTCCTTCAAGTCTGGTTGTTCAGGTTGTGACATTTTACTTTTCAATTGTGATAACAGAAACTGTTGGTACTTTAGCATATGGAACTGACAGTTTAATACCCTCATGGTTAAGGTAGCCGAGGTATATAGCTTTTTTGCCCACCTTTCTAAGGATCTGGAATCTCTCTCGGAAGGTAAAGGCTTTTTAGCAGTGGAGGCCTTAATTCCCTTGGGGCCCTGTGAGATGGTTTCTGGGTCAGCAGCATGGCTTTTGTATAAAAATTGGTGTGAGTCAGGAACCCTGTAGTACCTGTCAGGCTTGACTGGGGCTGGAGGTAGAGAATCTGGGTTAAGGCAGGCCTCCGAGTACACATCATCTAGTATGTCCAAGACAGGAGGTATAGCCAGAGGCCTGTGCTGAGGTAGCAAGAGAAATTCCCTAAGCCTTTTCTTGGAATCTGAATAATCTTGGCCTTCCCAGTAGAAGTGTTCTCTTAAGGTATGCAAAGTTTCCCCAAATGAGAAATCCTTGGGGGGGGGGGGGGGGGACAGAGGGAATGGACTCCTCTGCATCAGAATCTTCAAAAGGGGAGTAAGAATGTTCCTGATCATCAGAGTGCTCTGAAATAATGGAGCCTTGATCAGAGGAGAGGGATTCTTCCTCCACTCTGGGCCTTTTGTCCGGGGGGGGGTTGAGAATCCCTGATAAGAGTAATCAAATCCTCAGCCATTTTAAGCATCTGTTTTTTAGGCATGGGGCCTGGAGATGGGCCCTGTGTAGCTTGTCTCTTAGAGTGCATGGCTGTTTTAGACTTAGTGAAAGCCTTGATGGAAAAAGAAGAGGAAGGTCTGAAGACACCTTGAGAGGAGGTGGACCTGTCCACATTTTGAGATTCACCTACAAGCGTGGCTTCGGTATCTGTAGTCGGGGTGTGGGCCGAGGAGCCTGCGACCTCGGGCACAGGAGACATTGCCAATGAAGCGTCGTCGGTACTCAGGGGCTGCGTAGGCGCCTCGCTGAGAACTGGACCACGTGTAGTCGGCTTTGGCGTGGTGTCGGTAGAGGCCGCGGACCTCGTGTGTCGTTCCTTATCTTTGCGCTTTTTAGACAAAACTGGAGTCGGAGTATCCGATGACATAATATAATTAAATGTTTTGCCAAAATAATGCTGGGCGAACTCCGCCTGACACTTAATGGTGCGTTTGTTGAATGTAGCACAAAAGCGACAGACCGAGACGTCGTGGTCTGGGCCTAAACAAGGAATACAGAGGGAATGAAAATCCTTATGCGGTATTTGCTTCCCACAAGAAATACAATTATTAACTTTGTCTGACATCGGTCTGAGGCAAGAAAAGTTTCCCCAACGGGGTACTTAGCTTTAAAGACGACTTCGGTTGCAAAATTTTCGTAATTTCAGGAGCTGGCCGACCGGCACTTGCGAACTGCTTCTGCTTCGGGCATCGCGCGGCAAGAAAGACTGAAGAAAATGGCGTTGACTGGTTCTTTTATACCCCTGGCGCTCTGACGTCAGGGAAGAAGCGACGACAACCGATGCTGGACCTAGACTTTGGAATTTGGCAGACCGAGGGCCCGCCTGACGGCAGGGGAACCCATCTGTTACGACTGCAGCTGTATGCACGATGAACATCAATGCAGTTTAAAAGGTCTCTGTGCTAGTAGATGAAAATACTGACTTTGTTGCTCTAGGACACAGTTTTAGTAGGGGAGTTACTGCAATATCACCTTGACCTGACTAATGGTGATATATAACATCAAAAAATTGTACTCGTCTGGTTGAACAAATGTGAAATGGTAAGGATATTTCTATGGACTTTGAAATTCAAAGTCCAAAGGCTAACCTACCCCCACATATCAACAAAACTATGAGAAAAAGTAAGCCAGAATGCAGGACTGCAGCTCTGGAAAAATACCGTCTTATAACTGAAAGCGGTTACACAAGCATCTGGGGCAATGCAGAAAAAAAAATAAGGAAGGGAGACAGTGGACTGCTAAAAAACAATCAATGGAGCACAGCTGAAGAAAAAACTACCAGTTGGACTGTTGTGGTCTAAGAAAATGGAGTTTTTATAGTGGACAAAGTTCTTTGTTTTAGGCGGTCATAATATTTATAATTTACATAAAAATATAACCCACAGACAGGTGTTCAAATTGCAGACTCCACTGTTGCATAAATATCTATTTGGCTGCAGGGACATTTCTATACAAAATAAAAACACACTAGAGAGAGAGTTGCGTGGACTAAGTCAATGGTTACTCTGCACAAATACTAGCTCAGAGCTGAAAGTGGTTTAATAACTCAGGCAAAGAGAAAAAAAGACAGGAAGGGGAGACCATGGGTGACTTCCTTTGAGACATGCAGTTCCACTAAAGAAAGACAGGAGGATATAAATAACGGGAGTTGCATGTCTAGAAGAAGTGAAGAAAATATGAAAGAGAGAAATAGTGAACCTATTCAGAAATGTTCCCAGTCAGACTTTAGGGCTAAGAAAAAATGAACAGAAGGGAGCATTGACATAGGACGACTTAAAGCAGTCATCAAAACTACTTAGCTGCATACGGGAGTGTCAGTGCATGGCAATACCACTGCCCGCTGTGCAAGATGTGGTATCAGCTGTGTTGAAAAGCAAGTGCATAGACACACTAGTGACAGACTGCATGGTTGACAACTGTGCCTTAAAAGACTTCTGCATCCTCAGGGGCTGTTGTGTCTTAATTGCCTTTGACACTTCTGACACTAGGTCCCCCTAAAGTCTGGTCAAATGGGATAAATAGTTTAAAGCTTTTAGTGAAAATGTTGCTAAGGGGTAAGTGAGTTGCTCTAACCAATCCAATACCCTAGACTCTCTATTAGGGGGATGCTCAGAGAACTTGGTTCTGAAATGTCTTTCTTGGTGATAGCTGCCACCACAATTGCATCTGAAGTGGGCCCCTTACTCTAATGTCGTTGATCCCTGACAGGAGATAAAACCCTATCGGGCTTCCTGGGGATTGCTTTCACCACATCCAGTTCTCTCCAAGTCCTGTGGAACTCTAGATCATTGAGTGGGTCCTGAGGGAGAACCACTCAGGATGTGGATGGGCCTGCACTGAACGCCTCCTTTGGAGAAGGGGCCTTCGGCAGTACAGCCCCTGCACTGGAGTAACAGATCAGGGAGATCACCAAATTGGGTATCATTGTGGAGAAATTTTGAGGGACCCCTCTCCACTGAGGTCAGTGTCCTTGGTGACAGATTAATCAGGAGAATCCATGTGCTTCCTCTAGCACCTGCTCTTTTCATGTCCTTCCTGAATGGGAGAATCTAGGAGATGCACAGAAAAAGTGGAAGCCATCTATGTGCATGTGGAGGTGCAGAAAATGAGGATGGAAGATGCACTGCATTCCCTACCTGGCTGAAGAGAATCCTCTCTATGGCACAGAAACCAGAAGCAGAAGACAAACGCCTGGAGCAGTTTCCCGGACTTAGAGATCCAAGGGAACCAGCAGTCACCACAGCCAACCTGACCCCACTCTGATGCAAACAGCAGAGTTGCACTACTGATTGCCAAAGCCCTGACAGGAAGGGAAAACTGTGACATTTAGAATGTTGACCGTGGCCCTGAACTCTTGGCTCTAAGGAGCACCCAGCACCTGAGGCGGTGATGCCAGAGCCAACCCAGTAACGGCACATTGACTGGATCCAGAAACCCTGGAGCTGAAGAGCCAGTGAGAGGTAAAAAATAGCAAATGGAGCCAAACCGTCAGGCAATGGAGTCAAAGCAACAATAAATAGTCCTAACTGAATCTGGGCCTGCAAGGACAGACATCAGCTGATTCAAATCAGCTGATTTTCAATTACCACTGAGTGGGAAGACGAGAGTTGATGAGGCCAAAGAGGGTTTCGAAGGCAGTCTCCAGTGATCGGTGACACTTGGACCTGAAACAGAGATGGTGACAAAGCAGGAGAAAACTCCTTAGGAGTTACCAGGCATAAGGGGGAATGAAGCCTGCTCAAATTAGCTCCTTTGACTAAGAATACTGAGGGTGTTGAGAACCCAGTTTTCCACAAAAACAGCACTGGAAGGGATCTGACCCAGGAGGACTGGCCCAGTGTCAGCAATGAAGCTGCTGGAGGAGTCGAAGGCCGATGCAGCTTCTGATCTAGCTGGCCTGGAGTTGAGTGGAGCTACAAACTTGAGGACCCCCCCCCCTTTACCTTTGGCCTTCAGACTCTTGTTCCTGTTTTGACCCCGGTCACCCTTGTCTGGCTCTACCTAGCTGTACAACTTCCTACAAACCCAAGGTGATAAAATAAAAAGATTTTTAAGATGGATAAGAGAAAGGCAGGAAAGGTACAAAATCACACAACAGCAACATTTTAAACGCCTAAGTCATACACACCAAAAAAAAAAAAAAAATAAAATCTAGACAATGTCCTAAACTACAGGGTAGTGGGGAATAAAACAATGGAAATCAATCAAAAGTCCCAAAAAGAATATAAAATGAGTTCAATGACACAATTTAGTCTCTTCAAGGTGGCAAATGAGATCTGGAGTAGACAGGGGGCTAGATATAGGTACAGGAGGCAGGGCTATGGAATTGAACTCTCTTTGGAAGGCTAGCCTCATATCAGAGTCAGATTTGATAATTCACAGGTTGGAGCCAGATGGAAAAAAAAACAATCTAATCACTACTTTTCATAAAAGAAAAAAATGAACTTAGCTTTCAATTTATGCATGAAACACAAACTGTAAGGACTTGTCAAAAATCTTCCTATCAAAAATTACATTTGGCAAAATTTGAAATGTAAAATCAAGCTCCAGGCTATAGTTATATGGAAGGGCAAGTCATTTATTTTCCAGATATTCTTCCAGTGTCATCGGCATAACTGAAGAAAGGTGAATCTTTCAGTGATCTTCTGTACCTTTCAGGGAAATATAGCATTAGTATAATTTGACAATGGCACCAGATGGCTTCTGATGACTGCTGAGTGGTAAATAAAAAACAACACAAAGCAACAGATGAGCTGGCTATAACTACTCTACTTTTTCATTAATTTGATTTTTAACTAAAGCTTTTGTCCCTTCTTAAGTCCCCACTACCTTTGTAACATGCACAAAGGGTTAAAGGGTGTCTTTTCCCATTACAAATGGAATCAACAGAATTACTGTGCTTAATCAGTTATCTGGTTGACAGTTGATCCTTGACTGCCACACACACATGAATACCATGACTAAGAACAAGACTGAGCCTGCTAGGAAGAACACTACTAATCTGGAACAGCATTTATTCTGGGTTTGTTGTTCATCACAACCAATGTGTTGTCTAGTTTTTCCCATCTACAACCTAAATGCATCAGCTGTCACTTGTACAACATGTCACTTATCACTTGTGCAGTATTCTGCACATGGGTTTACCATTCTAGTCTTGCGTACATACGGCCAGTATCCAGGAAGCTTTCAGTTCCTCCTAGGTGCGCGAGATGTCAGCAGTAGGCGAGAGTATGTGGGCCATAAAAGTGACGTTGGCACACACCAGCCCTCAGAACTGAAGGCCCCAGTCAGAGCCAGTCATAATAGTGAAATGCCAAGTCATTGCCATCCACAGAGGGAAACATAACTGATAAGTGGGGAAGGAGGGAGGGTAGGAATACTACAACATGGAAGAGAACATCATCTATGGTCATGGTAAGTTTTTACACAACTTTTCTATGTCCTTATATTTCTATGTTGCAGTATTCTGCATATGGGTGAGTGCCAAAGCTCAATGAGAAGTGGTGGTTGGTATGGAAGTAGATTCCAGGAACCCATGCAGGGTAGCCCTAGTGAACCCTGCCCTGGACCTAGAGATGTGGTCTAGTTTGTAGCGTTTGGTGAAGGTGTGAACTGAACACCACGTGGCTGCCTCCAGGATAGAGGTGGTGTCCAGGCCTTTGAAGAAAGCCCCTGAGGATGCTATGGCTCTAATGGAGTGGGCTTTTCCTGTACCCTGAAGTGATTTACCATGGTGCTGGTAACAAAGTAATGGCCTTGAAAATCCAAGTTGAAATAGTCTGTTTGGACACAGCCTTCCCTAGTGCTTTAGGTGGAACAATATGAAAAGCTGGTCAGTCTTTCTGATAGACTTAGTGTTGTGGAGGTAGAATCTAATTTGTCTGTGAATATCCAAGGAATGAAGTATTCTTTCTCTTCTTCCATGTGGGTTTGGATAAAAAACAGGTAAGTGGATGGCTTAATTGAGACAGGTTATTGACTACCTTGGGCATGAAGGATGGATTTGCCCTGAGGGGAACCTTGTTTTTATGACAGACAAGAAAAGAAGGGGTAGCCATTAATGCCTGGAGCTCTGATACCCTTCTGGCAGAAGTGATAGCCACTAGAAGGACTGTCTTCCAAGTGCAGAGATTTACAAAAGCTTTATCAGCAGGCTCAAAGTGTGGCAGTGTAAGCTTCTCCAGCACATATTTGAGATCCCAAGGAGGAGGTGTAGATTTCCTGGGGAGGGGGGGTCTGAAGTGTAGGACCCCTTTGAGGAACAGCTTTGAAGGGAGCCTTGGATGCCAAGGCGGAATCCATGGGTAAGGCATGCAGAAATAGCAGACAGGTGTGCCTTAATAGATGAGTAGGCCAGGCAGGTCTGAAGTAACTCACACAAATAAGACAGAACTAGGGGAATACTGCTGGTAAGCAGATCCAGCTGCTTATTTTGACACCAAGAAATGAACCTTTTCCATTTAGACAGGTAAGATTTTCTAGTGTTAGGTTTCCTGGCCTCCTGCAGGGCACTGAGCATGTCCTCATTGTAAAGGTGTCTGTATGGGTTCAGAAGCCTATCCGCTACAGGGTCAGGTGTGACAGCTGCCACTGTGGGTGGATTAAAGATCCCTTGTGCTGTGTGAGAAGGAGGGGTAACTTGCGGTAATTGCCTTGGACAATTGGAGTAAGGGGAACCAATGCTGTCAGGGCCAGCAGGAAGTCACCAGCAAGATTTGTGGATTGTCCTGCTGAATCCGTAGCAGAACCCTCTGAATGAGGGGGAATGCATAAAGGTATTTCCCCTTCCATGAAACAGTGACGGCATCTGTTGCCAGTGGCTGTGGGTCTGGTGTCCTGGTACAGTATCCAGGAAGTTGCCTGTTGTTGGCGGAGACAAACAGGTCTATTAATGGTGTACCCCATCTGTGGACCATGTCCAGGAAGATATCCCTGTGGAGCATCCATTATTGATTGTTTGTGCTGGTTCTGCTTAAAAAATCTGCTTCTGAGTTGTGGAGAGAGGGTATGTATGCTGCTTTCAGGGTAATTCCCTGGAAAGTGGCTACTCCCCACACTAGTGTAGCAAGTCTGCAAAGTAGGTAGGACTTGGTCGTTGTCCCCTCCCCCCTCCATTTGTTGATATACCACAGGACTGTGGTGTTGTCTGTGTATATCAGGAGGGATCCCTTTCTGGAGGGAGGGAGGAGGGAGGGAGTGAATGCATGAAGAGCTAGGAGGATCGCCCTCATTTCTCTGGCACTGATGTGTTTTATTTTCTGCCTGTATGTCCACAGGCCTTGAACTTTTCAATGGCCGAGAGTGGCCCCACACCTCAGGTCTGAGGCATCTGTATGCATGACCGGAGAAGGTTGAGGTGGTTGGAGGGGAAGTCCTGGGTTGAGCTTCACCTGGACCAAACCAACCAAGTTCTATGCACGGGGAAGATGCCCGGTCCAAACCATATACCACAAAACAACCAAGTAGACCAGCAAGAGCAGATATGGAGGTAAATTATAATCATTTATTGTATACAGACCGGTTTCGGCAAATGTTGCCTTCTTCAGTGTAGGACAAAACAACAAAGTCTCATCCATCAAACACTAAATAGAAATTGTGAGCCAATAAACAAACAGAAATCATAAATATTAATGATATATTAATGGTATATGGTTTGGACCAGGCATCTCCCCCGTGCATAGAACTTGGTTGGTTTGGTCTATGAAATCTGTGCTGTGGGACCGAGCAGTGGAGGTGCATCTCCCTTTTGGAAGGTGGATAAAAAACTTTTTATTTTCACTTTTTTGTACCCATTGAGTGTATATTTTTTCACTCTGGGGATTTGTTATGGACATTGACTTTGTTCCTGTGCACGGAATTTGGAAATTTTAGTCTATTGCCCATTTATTTGAAGTGGACTTTCTGGATCTCTTGTTGGGAGTTGGGCCGCATCGTTCTGCTTTGGCGTCAAACCTGGAGTTGGTCGCATGTCAAAACATTCCATGTTTCCACTATTTTTTGAATAATATAATATATGGTAAGCCCTAGTTCCGTTGATGGTTTGCTATATATCTTTTCTTTGACTATTGAATTTAATCAAGAAACCAGCATATGTGTGCGTTGTTTTTAACCTCGCCAGCGTCTCAAGGGGCCTGTCTTAACGCTAATGCTATTATAACTTCTGTATGGCTATTACTGTTTTCGGGGATTGAGTTTAATTCAATTTTGCCAGTTCGGGCAAGATTAAGAGTCACCAGAATGGGTATGTGTGAAGTGCCAACATATTTTGGCCCTATGAACTAGCAGTTGCCTAACATCTTGATATTACACAATAATTCTTGGCTGGTGTAACAACGGACGAAGGTGTGTGCATTATTTTACCACTTTTGGGCAAGCCCAAGATTTGCGAGATTGGGCTTGTGCGAAGGGACAACATACTATGGTCTTATAAAGTAGCAGCTGCTTAACGTTTTGTCATTTTATATTTCTTGGCTGGTGCAACAACGGGCGAAGGTGTGTGCACTGATTTACAACTTTCTGGATGCATTTTTTGGCGCCTCTATCATCATTTAATTATATCTTTTTGTAAATCCTCGATCGGTGGAATGGCGTAACTGGAACTGTACCTTCATTTACGGATTCTGAATATTTTGAACAATGATTGTTTAAACTGAGCTATCTGGACTTGGGCCTACATACAGATCAATAGGTATTTTTTTCACTTACGGGAGAAAAAGAGAACTGGTTATTTCATTGTGAATGGCCTATGATCAGTCTTTTTTTCAAAAACTAGTGGACTATTAGTTTTAGTTAATGTGTAGTTCTTCTAATAAATATTTCTAACGACTGAGGTTTGACGCAACGTTAAGGGAATACATCGTGTCAAGCAATTCTTTCTTTTTGGACTTGAATTATGTTATATGTACTGATTTAAATTAATGGTGAAATTCTACTTGGCTTTGTACTGCTAATAGGATTGGAATATTGTCTTTCATTGCCTTAATAATGGTGCATGCACAAGTTATATATGTAACAATTTTGTCATTTGGACACTGTTTAAAATATTAGGGATTTTTGCCCAAACTATAGGACACCATTATTTTATATTTTATAATATAACACAGGTCTAACCAATTAAGCCAGTTTATTATTCGACAGATTGTTTAAATTTTTTCTGTCTTGTATGGTCTTTCAACAATTTGGTTGGAGGACATTAGGGGTCGGGTTAGATTCCCTTCTTACTATGATACATGTTTCCATTGGTATATTTTATATGTAAAAGCTTTTTTAGGTTCATGGTGTTGATTTCAAGGTGCTGTGTTATATATGATTTTGTCCTATCATTCTTTAGGACTTTCTTATGGGTGCCTGATTCATATTTTGGTGTACTTTGATAATACCTATGTCAAGCTAGTGGCAGGAACAGGTCAGGGTTTTTGGATTTAAATATTTTCATGATTATTATACTGTTTGTAGGTGGGCAGTAATAGTTCTGACACCTTCTATTGGGGTTAGTATAGTTTAATAGATAACTTGGTCCTTTTATATTGAGTACATTGTTTAATCTTAACAAATTTCTAGCAATACAGTTTTTTATAAGCTGTGGTTGATGCAGTTTTAGCCATACTACACTGTTCATGTATGGGAATTTAAGTGTATGATCCCCACAGGGGCTTGTATGATTCCCTAACAGATCTGACCTTATGACACCTTATGTATGTCATTGGTTATTTTGTGGTTATGGTCAATGCCATTTGTTATACTAAAAGGATCCCCTAGTTTTGTACTAAGGATTATCAAGCTTTTTTTGGTGGATGGGCATCTATTCTTATCTTCATTTTAGATGCCATTGACATTTTTATTGACAAGTTTATGTTTTCTATATCAGGATTATGACAGATGTATCTTGATCATTGTAGTTTAAAGTATCTAAACTTCTGAAATTGGACTGGGGGATTCACACCCACTGCTTGGTCCCACAGAATAAACGTATAGATTTCTACTCATTCTAATTATTGTATGGTGGATTGAATTTTGTTTTCGGATGTTTTATTCTTATGATGATAAATATGTTTCATCAACTAACTTTGTCCTTTTGGTGTTGACTGTTTTGGACCTCTATACAAATTATGTAACTTTTTGCAATTGGGTTGTGAATCACTGGTGCTTCTTGCTGATCCGTTTTTTCCTGTGCCCTTCATAGTGGGATTAAACAGAAATTGGAATTTGGTATAACTGGGGAATCATCACTTTTGGTACGTCTTGGACCCCTGGTCCCTATTACTTTCAGTGTTTCATTCTCTTTATAGGGTGGGCATTTTGATTCCATATTCGCAGCATGGATCTCAACAATATTTTGTCCGGATTATATGCTGATTGGCAGGATATAGGTGTTTTTGGGATCGACACCCCACCAAGCAATGATCCGGATAATTCTGAACAACCACTGATGGTGGATTGTGATACCTTTTTTCATTCTCTTACTAAGGCATTCAAAACACTTAGATCCAATATTTCGCATCTTAAACTGTTTCGAGCTTATTCTACTCAGAACATGGCTCCCAGGGGACTTCGGATACGTCTCCAACCTTTAGTGGGGAGACCAGATGATAAGTTGAATCAGGATTGGAAGGAAGCTTTACAGTTGGGGTCCATGTCATTTGTGAATATTTTATTACAATACTATGAAAGAACGGTTGATTTGAATATACAAGACATTAAGACATTATGTTCGGATGTCAGTAAGTTCGAATCTTCTCCCAAATATCAAGATAATATTAAGAAACTTTCACATGATTTGATGGAACATGAGAAAATTATTAAGGAACGTAAGATCAAAAAGTTTCACAGGGATTATTCGGATTATCAACGGGGTAGACCTTTTGATTTCAGTCGGTCTGTCAGATTCGCCGACACCAATCAAGTCAGGACGGGGCCCAGTCGTACCAAAAAGAGACCTCGATCTATTTTGAAGAATAGGGATGGATCTTTTAATAGTACTTCAGGGGATGATTCCTCAGTAACTGATAGTGAGGGGACCTCTGATAGGGGTTCTCCCAATAGAAAGAAAAGTAACAGAAATTTCCCTTTAGAAGGGGCACGGGACATCGGGGGGGGGGGGGGTCAGGAAGCACCAGAAAAGAACTTCCACAGGTTTCGTTTCAGGGTCTACTGAACAATTTTCTGAGTTAGTGTCCATTCAGACTCTGAATCAGAATGTATTAAATTTGTTTAGTGTTGTATTATCTCAGGAACAAATAGCCTTATTGAACAAGGGACTGAACTATATACCTTCCTTTTTCTCTCAGGAATATCATATCATTCAGGATTTACAGGCTTTTTGCTGTACTCTCAATTTAAAATAGTTTTTTGCTGAGGATAGTTTAGGAATATCTGAGTTTAGGTTTGGTAGGTCATCTTTTCAACCACCTATGAACAAATATGTTTCCATATTTATGGATTCAATTCTGAGGGACCTTCATTTTGAGAACCACGGGCATGTAATGTTAGGAAGCAATCTTACTACTGGTGATAGGTTGGCTTTAGACCAACTACGCAACAATAAGGAAATTATTGTTGTTTCAGCTGACAATGGAGGGGCTGTGGTGGTTCTCAATACAGTTGACTACATACAGGAAGGGTTGTCACAACTATCGGATAAAACATGTTATATGCATATGTCAATAGATCCCACACCCATTTTCAAGGATGAAATTGATTCTTTTTTGAAGTTAGCCTTTGAGGAGGGGATTATTAGTAAAAAATGTTTGTCATCACTGATGGTGTCCGAACCATCTAAGCAGATTCTGTACCTTTTACCTAAGATTCATAAATCTCTTAGTAAACCTCCTGGTAGACCTATTGTCTCTGGAATAGGATCTCTTACCGAACCTTTATCTGCATTTCTCACGAAATACCTCAAACCATTGTTAGGTTTGATTAGGGCAAGACTGCAGGACGCTACCCAATTCTTACAGATTATTCAAGATACTCAGTTGGAACCAGGATGGTATATGTGCACCTTAGATGTAAAAGCATTATACACTAGTATTCCACATTGGGCAGGTTTACCAATCCCTCCAATACTGGCTTGACAGAGCAAATCTCTACACACCAGGGTTTAACACCCTACTCATTTGTATGTCAGAACATGTACTCAACAAAAATGTGCTATATTTTCAAGGCCAGTGTTATTGGCAACTGCAAGGCACGGCTATGGAAGCATCGTTTGCTCCCATTTATGCAGACCTTTTCATGGCTTATTTTGAGGAGTACATGATCTATGACAATTCACATAACATTTACCAGGTTGAGATGGACATCTGGCGACGTTATTTGGACGACTGCTGGTTAGTGTGGCGTGCGGATTTGGGTTACTTGCACAAATTTGTTGATTATCTTAACAGCAATATATGGGGACTGGAATTCTCAGTAGCATATGACCAAAACACAATCAATTTTTTGGATGTTACGGTCTCGAGAAATCATGATTTTACATTATCCAGTAAGGTGTTCCGCAAGTACCCACAATATAATACCTTGCTTCATGCTTCTAGCATGCACCCACGCCACACTATCAGAAGCATTCCAGTGTCACAATTCATACGTATTAAACGCCTCAGTTCGAAGGACGTGGAATATCAATCAGCTAGCATGGATTTGAGTAAGAGGTTTGCTAATAGGGGTTATGACCATCAAGACATTAATTTAGCCAGATGCAGGGTCAACCAAATGAACAGGGAACAACTATTAGAATACAAATCAAGGAAAAATAATACATCCAGTACTCACGTACGTTTTGTTACGACTTATGGAAGAAACATCAATATGGTCAGGAATATCATTAACAAACATTGGAACATCTTATTGGCTAATGACCAATTGAGGTCACTTTTGGGACAACAATGTCGGTTTTCATATAAGCGGGGCAAAACTTTGGGTTCGTACTTATCACATTACAAACACATGGCTAGTGGAGGGATTATTCATAAACAACTCACATTACAAGGTGATGAGCTATTTGGCTCATTTCCCTGTGGCTACTGTGGATCGTGTTCTTATATGTATAAATCAAAGGAATTCCCAAGTCGCAATACCACCCAGATATTCAACATCAAAATATTTGGTAACTGTAGTAGTGATTGGGTTGTGTACCTAGCTTCTTGTCATTGCGGTGCATTCTATGTAGGCCAAACTTCCAGGGCCCTTAGATCTCGAATGAATGAACATCGCAGTGATATCAGAAATCACAAATTGACTAGTGCTTTGTACCAACACACTCAAACATCCACAGGCCAGATTCAATTTCATGATTATAGATCATATCACTGGTGACAGATGTCATAAACAGGGCTGGCATGGCCTATTAGATCATAAAGAGAGATATTGGATAGTTACACTAGGGGGTCTTTTTCCCCCTGGGCTTAATGATCACTTATAGTTGGTTCTTTATGTTTGAACAAATATTTTTCTAGGGCCATATCAATATCATATAATTTAGGTCCGGGTCCTAAACTCTTGTTTAAGGTTTTCTCATCCCTTGGTTGTACAGATATTGGACGGTGGTGGGTCTATTTGGCTATGGCAGAGCCTTTATCATTTTTATTGATTGGTTGTTCCTGTATTACACTACACTATGGCTACGTAGTTTTCAGACTATTTATGTTTAGTGTATAACTATACTTCTAGGCAACTTAGGCACATTGGATCATTTTGATATGGATGGCCAGTTTAATACTGCTTAGTGCATAACTACACTTCTAGGCACATTAGGTACAATGGATCATCCTGATATGGATGGTTAGTTCATTATATTGCAATGTATTATGATGATGATGTTGTTGTTGTTTATCATTTCTGTTCATGAACAAATTGTAGTTTTTTTCTATTTTGGATGTCTGACGGCTGAATATATTATAAACAATATGAAGTCAGGCCATAGGGTGTTTCTGGGGCACCACATAGTTCATGTTTGCTCATTTTTTTATTTTTTGTATGTATTTCCTTCCCAATATATATTTATTTATTGAAAATGTGTTCATTGTTATTTTCTGTATCTATTGGTCTTTGGCCTTTCAAGGGATTTGGAGGTTACTCTGTCATTTTATGATTTAAAAAAATGTTTGTTATTAGTCAGGATTTAGCTTTTTAAAAAAAATTTTTTGGGCTATGGTTACATCTCAACACTTCATTAATATTTATGATTTCTGTTTGTTTATTGGCTCACAATTTCTATTTAATGTTTGATGGATGGGACTTTGTTGTTTTGTCCTACACTGAAGAAGGCAACATTTGCCGAAACCGGTCTGTATACAATAAATGATTATAATTTACCTCCATATCTGCTCTTGCTGGTCTACTTGGTTGTTTTGAGCTTCACCTGGGCCAGCCACCATAAGATCACCCGTTTTAAGCATGGAAGCAAAGGCACAATGTGTTCCAGTGGGTGGTTATGCTGTTTCCATACAGAGTGTAGGTACCACTGTAGTTTTCTCATTGTAATCGAGCTAGGGATAGCATGGGAATGGTAGCCATGTAACCCAGTAGCTTGAGGTACTGCGTTAGAGTCAGATGAGAGGAGAGCAGAATCCCCTTGCAGGTGCTCTGTACGAGAACTCACCTTTGCTGGGGGCAGGTATGCCTTCATCAAGTCTATGTGGATTCTGCACCCTAAAAGAACACAATGTCTTGAGTCGGTGTGAAGTTGGATTTTGGGAGGTTTATTTGGAACCTAAGAGCCTGTAGGAGAGACAGCACGAGCTGGATATGGGTTAGGAGTGTTTTTGGGCTGGCAGCCTGTAAAATCATTTCGTCCCGGTATGGGACATTTGTATCCCTTTTGTCCTAAAAAAGGCTATTACTGGAGCCAGGCATTTGGTGAAAACTCTGGGTGCGGTTGAAAGTCCAAAAGGCAAGGCAGAGAACTGCAAATGTGAGCAGCCCACTAAAAATCTTAAGTATTTCCTGTGTGTGGGTCTTATGGGAATGTGTAAGTAGGCATCCTTGATGTCCAGTGTAGCTAGGAAGCCTTTGCCCATAATAAGAGGGAATAGAGTTGGCAGGGTCATCATTTTGAAAGTTGGCATCTTTAAGAAAGGACTGAGCCTTGAAAGGTCTAAGATGGGTCTCCATGCCCCTTCTTTTCTGGGAACTAGGAAAATCCTTGAGTAGAACCTTTTTCCAAATTGGGAGCTAGGGATTCTTTCTATAGTGCCCTGGTTTAAAAGGGACTGTAATACAAGTAGCAGGAGGGGCAGTTGGTGAGCAAGAGGTCGTGGCTTGCCTATACTTACTGGGGAGGTTATCCAAGACAGGAAGTAACTTTCTTGGAGGATGGAGAGGAATCACTTGTCTGAAGTGCTCCGATTCCAAAAAGAGGAAGGCAGTGGGAAAGGCGAGCATACAGTGGGATGGAGGAAGCTGGTGGGGGAGGCAGGAGTGGCAGGTAGTCAGATGCTACCTGCCCTGTCCTGAAAGGGCATCCTTTGACTAAAGGAGGAAGGTGCCCTAGCTGAAAGATTTTTTTTTTCTTGCTTGGCTGTGTCTAGATTGAGGAGTAGGACTGGAGTGTTTCCTGATGAACTGTGTTTTCGCAGGTCAGTTCTTGTAGAATTTAGGTACAGGAGAAACTAGCAGATGTTTAAGATCTTGCAACTCTTTTCCTTTTTGTTGCAGCGATTTGAAAAGATCTGCTACTTTTGAGCCAAATAAAGCAGCACTGTCAAGTGGTGCATGAGCTTAGCCCTGAAGTAATCTGGCAGAGGCTGCAAGCGCAGCCAGGAGTATCTGTGAAGTGCAGAAGCTGAAGATGCTGGCATTGTTGAGGATTCTCAGCATCGTAGCTACATTTAATAGAATGGCTGGTGACTTGGGATGTAAGGGCCAGTAGAGAAGACATAGCTGATTTGGCTGAGGAGTCTGGAATGTCTGCCAACAGTTCAGTGGCAGAGTCTGGAAGAGACAAGAGTGTACTTTGCCATACGAGCCTGGTAATTAGTAGCTCTAAATGAAAAAGCAGAAGAGGCGTAAATCTTTTTGCCTATCCTTTCCATAGTTTTGCTGTCTTTGTCAGCATGAAGGATGGTGGTGGTAAGCAAGAGTTTGGAAGCTTTGTCTGTGGAGACAGAAAGGGTAGCTGGAGATGCAGGAGGGCACTTAATCAAGCATTTAGCTGAATCTGGGACTTTGTACAATCTGTCTGCTCTACGAGGAGCAGGAGGGTTGTGAGTCTGGATTGAGAGATGCAGTGGAAAAATCATCTAAGGCAGGCAGTATAGGAGGAAT
Source organism: Protopterus annectens (assembly GCF_019279795.1). Taxonomy (NCBI): domain Eukaryota; kingdom Metazoa; phylum Chordata; order Ceratodontiformes; family Protopteridae; genus Protopterus; species Protopterus annectens. The sequence continues at coordinate 532,321,501 of NC_056746.1, forward strand.
GGCCAAAGGGCTTGGTGTTTCCATTTGAATGAGGTCATAGTACTTCTTTTGAATTTCAGACACGTCTGTGGATTCCCATTTGAAGTGTTCCTTCATTTTAAAAATACTTTCAGAGAAGGTCAAATCTTTAACAGAGGAATCTGGGTCTATAGATTATTCCTCTGGGGATCCAAAACCCATGGGAGAAGAGAGTTGTGAATTATAAGAGGGAATCATCTGAGGAATCTGAAAATATGTCCTCTTCCCTGATAACTCTCTGCAGTTGAGGCCTAGGACTAAGGAGAGGAGGAGAAGGTGCAGAAGCAAAAGTCGCTGATGTAGGCCGTAGGGCCATGAAAGCTGATAAAAGGCTTTGGCTAAAAAGCCTGCCAGTCTGGAATACTTTCTGCTGACTGGGAAATATGCTTTCTTTTTTCTCTCCTTTTGAAAGTCCCAGTGGGTGTCTGTTTAGGAGGGGACGTCAAAGTCTGCGGCAGGGAACCGGAAGGTTCCCCTGAACACGCTGGTTCCCCCTCGGCATCTGAAACGGTCACCGGAATAGCCTCTGCGGACGAGGTCTCACTCATCGGTAGTACAGCTTCCTCCAAGGTACCTGCGACATCCAATGCAGAAGATCCGGGTCCAGATCCTAAGGCCAGGCCACTGTCGGCCACAGGCTTTGGATCGGCCGAAAGAGGTTCTGCAAGCGTTACAGGCTGTAAAGATCTGGCCTTCTTTTTTGGCGGTTCAGAGGCGACATCCGATGAGCCTTCCATACGCAAAGCAATTTGTTTCAGGCGTTGGTTCTCCAAGTACAAATTGAGCGCATGCAGATGACTGAGCAACATTTTTGGAACAAACACCTGGAAAATAGGGCAGGCCTTATAATCGTGCGAGCGTTTGAGACAGATCATGGGTGTCTTTATGAGGGATCTGACGGCTGCACTGACATTTACCCTTTCTGGATAACATGAAAAGGCAGTAATACAAAAGGAAGAACTGAAATGGTCCCCAATGGGGTACTTGGCTTGAAACTTGAATCGGTTGTCAGCGAAGCAGGAACACCTGGCCTATGACTGGTGGCTGGAAAGTTCTGAGGGCTGGAGCGTGCAGACATCACTTTTACGGCCCACGTACTCTCGCCTACTGCAAAAGTCTCGCGCACCTAGGAGGGACTGAAAGCTTTTGGATACTGGCCGTACGTACACAAGAGTAGAAGGGTAAACCCATATGCAGAACACTGCAACATAGGAATAGGAGGACATCTGGAATCAGCTGTCAGCAAACATATCTATTTTATTAAACTTTCAAAACACATTTCCAATAATAACAGTATTCTTAAACCATGACTTAAAAGGTAACGGTTAAAAGCTATGGTTAAACTTGGTGATAAGGCTTGGTCCCAGAGGAAGCAATCAGAACAACCTCTCATCTCATAAAATTGAAAACATTCCACAATCTTGCAAAAAGATTTGTAAGACAACACAAAGCTACAAGCCATCAGATAAAAACAAACCTCCAATCTCTCAAACCTATAAGAGTTCTGGAAGCAAGTGAATCTTGTTACAGGGCATCATAAAGAAGTTTACTTCACATTCCCTTGTTGAAATAAAACATCTCTACTGCCATGATTTTTTAAAGAATTTTCTAAACTAATGCCTGAATCAACTTCCTCAACATATTCCTGTATAACCCCAAAATACTTAGTCTAAAAGTACCCTTCCACCAGAGCCATAGCTAGGCTAACTGGCCCCCACGGCAGTACCCAGACTGGCACTCCCCCCTCAACTCAGTGTTATTACAGTTAATAACACACAAAGCTATTTAAATGTATTTAAGGAATTGGGATCTCAAGGGAGGGAGGGTTGGCATAATAGTTAAGGTCTTTACCTCACAGATACAAGGTACAGGGTTTTTATTCTGGCCTCTGGTTATTGGCTAGACTTGTAGTAATCTGCAGACTGATAGCCTAGTGTTTCTCAACGAACTTATGAAACATGGCTTCTTAAATTAATCCTAGTAATGCACTTGCAAGATCACACCAGCTAAGATAGACCAACCAATCCCATCACCTTGTTCTAGTTACAGTAACATCTGCCCAAAATTCACCCTATTTTACTTTCATTGCATAAAGAGAAGAGAAACTGAAGACTTCAAACCAAATAGCACACAATGCCAACTCAGGAAATCAATTACAACCCTACCCCTCTTCCTCTGTAAAGATCCAATAGATCCCCTTTACCACATTTTAAATGTATCCCTTACATAAAATAATATACCCCTCATTTAGAAGTCTGTAACAATAAATCCCTTGCAAAAATACAAAAGCCTTCCAGTTTCTCAGGTGTCTACTTGTTCTCATTTTTTCTAACTTTAAGGAAAATGCTTGAGAAATTTAATTGACTCTCAATGTCCTATTACATCTAGCAATACCATCTCCTCTCCAGTGAAGAGCACGGTTTCTGGAATGGAAGTACAGTTTTGAAAGTAAACTTACCATAGCAGCACATGGTCAAATGACTACCAGTGCAGCAGCCTTTAGATGATGATAAAAAAAAAAGAAAAAGTTATGGACTTCCCATACTATAATGATGAATCTGATTTTTGACTGTTTCAACATATGGGATTGCTGGAGGGAGCTGACTGGACCCAACCTCATCACCGAATTTGAAACTTCCACAGTTCCAGGGCTCTGGCTCCTCCACACCTATACCTCCTTGAACTCCAATCCATTACCTCAGATCAAGTTTGCCCTATAGGAAAGTGTTCCTATCTATTAGCAGGAAAACAGGAGCGGGACCAAATGAAAACTAATACAAAAACCAGGCTCATGGCGATTGATGTATCCGAAACTGAAACAGGGGGATGCCAACCACTCCAATTAAAATAATTCAATTCGGAAGTCGTCCATATTTGTTTAAGGACATGTGCTTAACTTTTCATTAATTTTGCATTGTTGTATCCAACAAATTATTTTAACTGGAGTGGCCATCATCCCCCTATGTTGGTTTTGGAGTTTATCTGGTCCTGATACATCAACCAATATGAGCCTGGTTTTTGGTTTTGGTGTTTTTGGTCTGCACGGGACTGCGCTCATTTTCCTGTTTACTGTGTTTAAAATGAAAACTTTCCAAGTTATCTAAGTCAGCTTATCATGCTATGATTTAATAACAGACCTACTTGCAAAGTTTACCAAAAGGCTTGCTTACGTACCTATTAGCTAAACATCTTAAAATACCTAATGACACCCTAATCACGTATTTCTCTCTCATACACATTTGCTCAAACACCGTCACTACCTGTGAAGTTATACCAACACATGAAGAATTCAAATGCGTATTTTACTACCATTATCAGTATAATTTAAACATACAACTGCATGTCTCTTCACTGGGATGTTATATAATTCATTGTGAAATCCATACCTCATCTAAAAATTAAAAAAATAATTTTACAGTCTTTTTAAAGTCAACTGACATTCCTTAGATTAGTACAATGACACATAAAATACTGATACATTGCAAAAACATGGAACATTTATAGCATTAGTGTTCATAGCAGCTGCATTTTGATTACATCTTCTGGCTTGCACACACTGTCCAAAACACCTTAACCTTGACCTAGTCCACCTCTGCTTGCACTACGCTACTCAACAATACATATTCTGTCAGCTCTGTGTGTGTGTGTCTGTGTGTGTGTGTGCGATGGTGGGGGGATGCACCAAGTCAATTCAGTTATGACCAGACATCCTCCATGCTGTCACACTTCTGCTCCTCCACTCTGTTAAGTCTTTAAGCCACTCGAAACACAGCTTCAGGGATCAAACCAATAAATATCCAAGTACCTGGTGGTAGAAAACGCTGATGTAAAAACCTTCTTTAATGACACAAATATATCCAGAAGTTAACGCAAATATTTCCAACAAATAAAGCACGTTTTCGTTGCTAAAATGCAACTTCCAGCAACCAGGTACTTGGATATTTATTGGTTTGATCCCTGAAGCTGCGTTTTGGTTGCATTTTGTTGTTCTCAGCTTCCCTCAGCTTTGTGGTCTTTAAGCCACTCCCTATGAAAGCTTAATCTAGGTCCAAACTGTCTTCTTACTTAACTAATCCTTTTTATCCATCCTGAATGAACCCAGTCCAATAGACAACTCTAGTGGCATAACGCCCTGCTTACAGCCTAGGTGATTAACGTAAGTGCCAGGAGAGGATGGGCATGACCATCTTGAGGGAAGGGCGAGGTAGAACAGTAGGCATACAGCTGCATCATGGTGCACATTATGGGTCAGGCTTTGAGTTTACCAAACCATTGTTTAGTGGTACCTTTCATTAACAAGAATACGGGTGTGTCCAATCATAGGTGGAAGGCACTGTGGGGGCAATGGAGTTGTGGCTCACATCAGCTGACTGACACCATGCAAGTAAAGGCTTGCACACGACTGAACTGGACAGGACTAAAGAAACAAGCAATTCCAAAAGCAGGTGATGGTCACTCTCATTCCATGTGTGTGAAAGCATAAACATGCAGGGGAGAGTACAAAATGCCTTGCAGTGATTAGGGTGCCAAATTTAGCCAACAGGGGCAGAGTTAGGGTCTCTTAGAAATGCAGTCATTGCAGTGAAAGTCAACCTCCATGGATGTTTGACAGCCCCTCTTCATCAGCTCACAAGTTCATGCTGAGGACAGCCAATATGGAGGATTGAATGAGCTCAAGACTGACGGGGGACAAGGCCTAGTGGTTTGGCAGGCACAAAGGAGAAAAAGCACACAGGGAAAATAAATTACAACACACACATTCAGTGTCTGCTGTTTTAATGCCTAAAGTCATATAACAGATCATGCTGACTAGATATAAATCTATTCTTTGCACATTAAAGAATAGCTCAACCACATTGGTACTTAAAGGAAAGCTGGAGTCCAGCAATTTACAATGTGAAAAAAGCTGGGATTTCTTATTCAGTTCAGCTTAAGTGTCACCACAGATGCCATTTCCAACGACCCTAATATAACAGCCATGAGCTTGTACAATACCAGCAACAGCTGTAAATTTCAAAATGGAAGGACAGGAAGAGTAGTTATTAAGCATTATCAATTCAGCATTTAAGACCTAGGCTAGCAAGTCAAATGCAAGTTGGCAAAAGCCCATGGAACGAAACAAGACAGCCAAAGCAATCATTCTCACCTCTTACTTCTCCAACTTAACATAATTATCTTAAAGGCCTCTAGCTTACTTGTTTTCTTCAATCTGAATTTTTGGCTGTGTTGTCATCTATATCATCTGCTTCCTAGAATTCCTACTGGCAAATCTTTCCCCATTTAGTGGAAAAAAATGCCCAAAAGGTCTGTCTAACTTTTAAGTTCTTCATATTGTCACCTACTCGCTTTTGCACAATAAAATAATCTGAGTGGGATGAAAATTTTCCTAAAACACTGTCGCTAACAGAATAAGGGATAGGCTTTTGAGGTGGTCTGCAAAGGACATGTTATTTAATCCCTGTTATTCATTTAGTGAGGAATCTCTGTTGACGTTCCAACTGTTGGATGTGTTTGGCTAGGTACATAACAAAGGGGGCATTATACTCAGTGATGTGTCTGAGTGCTGAATACAGTGGAACAATGACCCCCATGGACCTAGATACCGTACCTTTGTTTGTAACATGCACAACATAGAAGGATTCCCTCACTCTATCAGAAAGGCCAATGTAAGATGTGGACTAAAAGTAGCCAACTACTCCAACAGTAACCACAAGGCCTACATAGCAAGAGCTCCATTTGAACCACGCCTAGGTATTCTAAGCCATAAGCCAACATCTAAGCTAACAATTTCAGTCTGCATTTCACCTCCAGTCCCACTCAGCACAGTGTCCTCTCCCTTCAATCACTTTACTCCCCTTTCCGCATAATCACTATTGACCAGATCACATCTGCTTTAGGTAGCAGTGCCTTGGGACCAAACTATATGCCAGGCAGTCTCCTAGTTAGCATAAAGTATAACACTGCTGAACCCTCCTAAACCTTTGTCCCTGCAGATAAGGTATGTATCTTATCTCATCTCTAGAGAGAATTTGGCACCCTGCCATTTCACAAGAGCCCGAGAACAATTACCCTATAAGCCTCAAATATATCTATAAAATATATCTGCAAAATGAAATGTAGCTTAGTCAATCTCAATCAAAACTGGTGAAGTATAAAAAATCAGGTCCCCTCTTCAGTACCTATTCATCTGATATCAAAAGTCTATGGCTAATCAAGTATGCAAATGACTACAAACTGGGTGCTATTATCTACAGAAATCGCTAAAAGGTGCTTGCCAGAACCATCACAGTGTACCAACTATTGCTTTATGCATAATGCCAAAAATGTAGTGTGGTTTGACTTTGGGAAACAGGTTCATCCTTAAGATGGGACATTACTTAAAAGTGACAGTGTGCGATCCCATGCACCTTCATCAATAAACTATGAATTGCTCATCAAGTATCAATTAGAGTAAATCTTCTATCTTATCCAGATAAATTACCAAATATACAACCTGCAGGTCCTAGGATGTTATAATTCCTGGTGTTATTCCCTTATCCTACCAATCACAGAATACAATGCACAGTTTACAAAGTAACTCTCTAAACACCTTACCCAAACAAACACTGCAATGCTTTCTAACCAGAAGGACCATGTTGCTCGTTTCCACAGCCTCTCTTTTTTTCTTTCTTACCAGCTCCAACATGGTTATCTCTGCCTTGTTTTTTTGAGCTAAAAAATATTCTAAACTACCAGGCCACTTCCACTTCAGAAATACAAGCAATACTAAACACTCACTCTAAAGACCTCAAACTTTTAAAGCAACATAAAAAGTACAGTTGTGTACCTACCACAAATGTAGATGTTCGAGTGTATTCACTGTTGCAGTCATTACACTTGGGTTATCTTGCTGGCAGGCTACCCGCAGTCGGCCTGAATTCCAAAGTCCTGGTCCGGCGTCGGTTGCTGTTGCTTCTTCCCTGACATCAGTGCGCCAGGGGTATGTAAGATGCAGCAGACGACATTTTCTTCAGTTTTTCTTGCCCCAGATGTCAGGTGCCACCAAGAAGGTAGGCAATATATACTGCTTATAAAAACATACAGTAAAATAAAACCAATACCTTCATCTACAAGCAAATACACCACATAGGTTGTATAGGATAGAGAAGTATAGATAAGTCCCAGCAAAGAAAGGGGGATGGAGGGTGGGTAACCTGGACTGCAACAGTGAATACACTTGAACATCTACATTTACGGTAGGAACACAACTGTACTATGTTCGTGTTTCACTGTTGCAGTCATTACACTTGGGTTGAATCCCAAAGCTGAGGTAGGGTGGCTGGGTCTAAATAGGATTAGGAGTGGCTATGAGGCCCTGCAGAACTGCAGTGGCAAAGCCTGCTCTGGATTTAGAATAAAGAGTTAAGTGATAGTGCTTGGTAAAGGTGTGTACTGAACTCCAAGTTGCAGCCTCCAAAATTTCCTTGATTGGTACTCCTCTGAGAAAGGCTGCTGAAGTGGCTGCTGCCCTGGTAGAATGTGGCCTAATATTAGGCACTGACTTGCCATGCTGTGCATAGCAGAAACGAATACAGTGTCCTATCCATTTTGAAATAGTCTGCTTTGAGATAGCCTTTCCTTGTGATCCTGCAGCATATGCTACAAACAGTTGCTCAGTTTTTCTGAAAGCTTTTGTTTTGTCCAAGTAGAAGCGTAGCTGCCTGTGTATGTCCAAAGAGTGCAGAAGTCTCTCCCCTTTATTCTGGGGATTTGGATAAAAGGTTGGCAAATGAATGGTTTGGTTAAGAGCCACACTGGATACTACCTTTGGCATAAATGTTGGGTTTGTCCTTAGAGAAACCCTGTCCGGATGAAAAATGATAAAAGATTCCACTGCCATTAATGCCTGTAACTCTGAGACTCTTCTTGCTGAAGTTATTGCTAGGAGCAGAGCAGTTTTCCATAAGAATTTTATATCAGCTGTATTGGCTGGCTCAAAAGGAGGCAGTGTGAGCTTTTCCAAAACAAAGTTGAGGTCCCATGTAGTTATCGGTGCTCTCCTTGGGGGTCTTATGTTTTTTGACCCTTTGAGGTACTGTCTTAGCAGTGGATGAGAGAAAATAGGAGGCTCCATATTGTAATGAGCTGAAATGGCAGAGGCATGGATCTTAATTGATGAGAAAGCTAGGCCTTTGTCCAGCATCTCAGTTAAGTATTGTAAAATCTGAGGAATATTTGGAACAAGTGGCTCAAGTCCTTGTGCCTGGTTCCAAGCACAGAATCTCTTCCATTTTTCTGCATAAGATTTCTTGGTGCTGGGCCTCCTGGCTTCCAAAATGTCATCCATAACAGCTTTAGAGAGAGGTGTGTTCTGAGTGGCTATATTATTTGCCATGCAGCCAGATTTAAGGTTCTGAGATGGCTGTGCAGGATAGGATTGTTTTGTTGAGTCAGAAGATGAGGAATTTGAAGTAAAGTCCAGGCCGGGCCTTGAGACAAGCTCTTTAGGATTGGGTACCAGTGCTGGCGTGGCCAGTCTGGGGCAATCAGGTTCATAGGTTCATACTAGGCTATCTGCCCTGGGGCATTTATAAGCCTAGCCTGATTGTGTTTGGCTTATGCCACCCCTTGATTTGAGTACACTGTGCCCTTTTTAAAGTTTAGTTTACTGTGCCTCTGTCTAATAGTGACACGGAAGTAATCCCCGGGACAAACCTACGATCCCCCATCCACTCATCAAGATTCTTCTTGAAGAGAGTCAGTGAGGTGCTCTGCCTAACATGAATTGGAATTCTATTCCAGAGCGAAGGGAGCCTCTGGGTTATGAATCTGTCCCTCCAGCATGTTCTATTTATTTCTGTGCTGTGGTTCAAGTCCCACGAGCGTTACTGAGGTGGAGCATGTCCATTAATTCTGGGTTGGACATAGCTTTATATGTCAGGCATAGATCGCCTCGAAGTAGGCGGTATGCAACTGAGTAGAGCTGGAGTTTTTTTAACCGAGCAGCATATGGCATCTGTTTGAGTCCCTTGATCCTCTTGGTGAGGTACTTTTGGGGTCTTTCTAATTGCTGCAGGTGTCGGGTAAGGTACATCCCAAAGGGGACATTGTATTCTATGATGGGCCTGATGAGGGATGAATAAAGGGGCACGATTACCACTCTTGATCTAGATGTGAATCCTTTCATGATGAGGTGGGCTATGTAGAAGGTCTTTCTAACCACTTTGGCAATGTGGTTGTCAAAGGAGAGATTGCTATCAACTTGGGTCCCCAGATCCCTAATTACTTTCTCTGTACTTAATGGGTTACCACCTATGTGGTAATTTGTGGGCACATTATTTTTGCCAAAGGGTATGACTATACACTTTTTGGCATTTAGCTTTAGACCATGGCTTTGGCACCAGTTATCCGTCTCTGCGAGACCTTTTTGAAGGATGTTTGTGTCAGCTGGAGAGTCAATTATGGTGCCCAGTTTGCAGTCATCTGCAAACTTGGTGAGCCATAGTCCTCCCACATTGGCCTGTACCTCAGAAAAGTAAATACCGAACAAGAGAGGTCCCAGGACAGAACCTTGTGGGACGCCACTTGTGACCGGTTTCGAGTCTGACATGGCCCCAGCAACTCTGACTCTGTGGGTTCTGTCTTTGAGCCAGTTTGCGACCCATCTTGTGACATAGGGGTTTATATTTACGCTGGATATCTTATCTATGATGCCTGCGTGGGGTATTGTGTCAAATGCCTTTGCGAGGTCGAGATAGGCTGTGTGGACTACCTTCCTTTCATCTATGGCCTTGGTGACTGTTTCGAAGAAGTCGACCAGGTTCAAAAGGCAGGATCTGCCCTTGACGAAGCCAAATTGGGTAGGATCTAGTGCCTGTAGGTCCCCAATGTCTTTGTTTATGAGTTCCATGATGATCCTCTCCATAGCCTTGCATACTAGGCTAGTCAGGCTTATGGGGCGATAGTTTCCAGGGTCCGCAGAGGCACCACCTTTGTGGAGTGGGACCACTGTTGCTGTACGCCATTCTTTGGGCACATATCCTGTACTGAGGCTGAGATTGTACAGCAGTTTTACTTGAGGGATTAGTTCTTCTTTGAGTTCATGTAGGACACAACCCGGGACACCATTTGGTCCCATGGAAGCAGTGTTTTTTGCTTTGGAGAGGGCGGCCTTCTCCTGAGCATCAGCGATGTTTGGGAGGCTGCACTCTGCCGAGATAGATACTTGCTCTTTTGGGAGTTTGCACTGAACCTGTCTGCCAGGATATTGGCGATGTCTGTGGGTTCAGTGTATTTTTTGTCGTTTAGAATCAACTCAGAAAAAGTTTGGGAGTTGCATCCCAGGTTCCTAACATAACTGAAAAAAGCCTTATGATTGTCTTTAGTGTCCTGTGCAATTTTTCTCTCGAAGCTGGCCTTGGAGGATTTTATGAGGGATCGTAATTTTTTGCTAGTACTGATCAGAGATGCCTTCCCTTTTAGGGATTTTGCTCTATCATGTAGTAGCTTCCTCCTTCTGTTGTACAGTTTATTTATGGCTGGGGCCCACCAGACTGGACGCCTGCCTTTGGATGATTGGGTCTTGATTTTGTTTGGGATAGCATGATCCATGCATTCCTGGAGATGTCCTTAGAATGCGTTTATATAGGATTCTGCAGTTTGGGCTGTAGTTTCCACTGGCTCTGGGGCCTTGAAGGATTCCACTTCGGTTTTGAAAAGTGTGAAGTTCGCTTTTGAGAAGTTTTTCACTGTGGTTTTCTGGGCTGGGCAGAATCATTTTTGGCTTCTCTTGTCTGACTTTTAGGAGTATCTTGGGAAGGAGAGGCAGTGGTGGAAAGGCATAAACTGTTAGGGTTTTCCAGCTGAATGATAGGGCAACCACTTTCCATCCTTGTGTGTGATAAGTCCTTGTGCAGAATCTCTGTAGTTAGCAGTTGTGAGGGGAGGCGAAATGATCTATGTCTGGGCATCCCCATTTCCTTGTTATCATGCTGAAGACCTGTGGATCTAGTTTCCACTCGTGAGGTTCCATGAGGTTTCTGCTTAGTTCGTCTGCTAGAGTATTTTTCTTTCCTGGCAGGAATTGTGCCTGCAGATGTACTTGATAGGTCAGTGCTGTGCTCCACAAAGTCATGGCTTGCCTGCAGAGGGGTTAGGAATGTGTGCCCCCTTGCTTGTTTATGTACCACATAACTGTAGTATTGTCCATCTTTAGTAATAGTTGTCCTGGATGTAGTAGATCCTTGAAGGCTGTCAGGGCATTCTGTACAGCTAGCATCTCTTTTTGATTGATATGAAGATGCATTTGGGCCACGTGCCCTGAATATATTTTCCTGCCATGTGTGCCCCCCAGGCATAATCCGATGAATCTGTTGTTAGTGTCTGCCTGGCTATGGGTAAAGTGAAAGGCTGTCCCTTGTTGTGGTGACAGGCCAGTGTCCACCATCGAAACTCCTGTTGCAGGCAGGGAATAAGAGTTACTATTGTTTCCAGGCTGTGGCAATGTTGAATCCAAACACATTTTAGATACCATTGTAGTTTCCTCATATGCAGTCTTGTATATGGAATTAGTAGGATGCAGGATGCCATGAAGCCCAAAGCCTGCAGAATTTTTCTTGCAGGTAGCTGGGCCTTTGCTGCCATCACTTGAAAGTAATGAGTCAGTTGCCTTTGCTTGTCTGGCATGAGATAAGCCATCCGGGCAGTTGTATTTAAGCTTGCACCCAGGAATATTATCTCTTGAGAGGGCACTAGTTTTGATTTCTTTTCGTTTACTGTGTACCCTAGGCAAATTAGTAATCTTTTTACAAACGCCAGATGCTTTAGTAGAATGTCCTTGCTCTCTGCTTGAATAAGGCAGTCGTCCAAGTAGGGATATATTTGAATTCCTTTTAGTCTGCAAAATGCAATTACTGGTGCCAGGCATTTTGTGAAGACCCTGGGCGCAGTAGATAAGCCAAAGGGCAGTGCAGAGAATTGGTAATGCATTGAGCCAGCTACTGCAAGATTGTCTGACTGGTTCATGCAGGTATGCCTCTTTGAGGTCCAAAGTAACTAGCCAAGCCTTCTTGCCCAGTATGGGTAGAAGTTGCTGCAGTGTCAACATTTTGAATTTTGGAACATCCAGGAAAGTGTTTAGAATAGACAGGTCCAATATTGGTCTCCAGGCTTTGTCCTTTCTGGGTACCAAGAAAAGTCTCGAGTAAAATCCTTGCCCCTGTTCTTGCTGTGGTATGTTTTGGATAGCCCTCATGTCCATGAGAGCAGAAATTTGTTTTTGTGCCTCTGCCCATTGATTTTGTGGCAGGTCTGCCATACCTTTTGACCTTGGTAGGATGTGAAAGTGGAACCTGTAACCCTGAGAAACAATATTCAGTACCCATTTGTCCTGGGTGATCATGTGCCAATTTTGTGAGAAAAGTGCTAGTTTTCCCCTAAGGGTGCTGCCAAAAGTTAAGTGCTTGGCATTTGTAGAGGAAAGTCATTGGGAATGTTTCCTATAAGGTTGTGATTTGTCTTCTCTGCCTTTGGGGGCTGAAGCACCCCATTGTTTAGGTCTGTATGAGCCTTGGGGCTGAGAACTGCCTCTTGGGCATCTGTATCTGCCTTTTTGTGGCCTGACACTGGAAAGGACCCATTTTTAGAAGGCCAGTTCCTGCTAAATCTAGGTGGCTGAACTTGTAAGAAATCCTTTACTGTCTGCATTGATTTTGCTTTATCCTCCATTTTCTTTAACACCTCTTCTGCCTTAACACCAAACAAAGTATCATGCTGTAATAGAGCATCCAATAATTTTGCTTTAACATGATCAGGTAAACTCTGTTCTTTTAACCAAGCATGCCTTCGAATGACAGAACCTGTAACTGCGGCTCTGCAAGATGCCTCTAATGAATCAAAACCACATTGCAAAGTATGCTTTCCCACTTGTTCAGCTGCATGCAATAAATCCTGCATTTCCTTGTTCTCAGGATATTCAGAGCTTCTAAGCATTTTTTGTTTTAGCAAAGACATTAGGTATTGTTGATATTTAAGCATATGAAACTGGCAGTTTAAAGGCCTTACAGCTAAAGTAGCAGAGGTGTAAACTTTTTCCCCCATCTGTCCAGTGCTCTAGAATCCCTATCAGAGGGAAAAGGGTTTTTTGCAGTGGAAGCCTTGACCCCTTTGGGACCCTGAGAAATAGTTTCTGGATCAGCAGCAGGGTTTTTATAAAGAAATTTATGAGAATCTGGAACCCTGTAGTACCTATCTGGCTTAACTGGTGCAGGGGGTAAAGAATCAGGAGTCAAACTGGATTCAGAAAAAACATCATCAACAATATCTAGTACAGGGGGGATAGCAAGAGGCCTGTGCTGATGCAATAAAAGAAAGTCTCTGAGCCTTTTCTTGGATTCTGAATAATCCTGACTCTCCCAATGGAAATGTTCCCGCATGGTGTGCAGGGTTTCCCCAAAAGAGTAGTCCTCAGGAGGAGAGGCTGAAGGGATAGATTCTTCAGCATCAGAGTCCTCATAGGGAGGAAGAGAATATCCCTGTTCTGAAGAGGAATCAGAAGAAAGAGAGACCTGATCAGAGAAGTCATAGTCAGTGTCTTGCCTAGGCCTTTTATCAGGGGGGGACGGGAGCCCCTGATCAAAGTAATCAGGTCCTCGGCCATTTTGAGCAGCTGTTTCTTTGGCATGGATGACTGTCCAGGAGAAAGCTGTACTTGTTTCTTTGTCTTTAAAGGTGTTTTAGACTTTGCCCTGGCTGCTGAAGAGGTCTTGATAGTAAGCTGGGTAGGTCTGAAAACACCCTCAGAATCCGATGCCTGCTCAGCGGCTCCGGACCCATCTGAGGGAATTGTTTCCGTAGGCCCAATACCTTGAGTTTCCAGAGGCCTAAGCTGTCTCCACATGGGAGTCGGAGACAGCCTGTGGCTCTGAGGTAGCGGGTGTCAGGGGCTGCGAAAGCACCTCACTGAAAACCGGCGAACCGGCGACTGGCCTAGAAGAGGCTTCGTCGTCGGTTTTGGACCTCGGATGCCTGTCTTTTTCTTTGTCCTTGCGCTTTTTATGGACTCCAGTCGTCAGTTGTTCCGATGGCATTATATAGTTAAACCTTCGGCCAAAGTAATGAAAAGCAAAATCGAACCGACGCTTAATAGTGCGTTGGTTGAATATAGCACAAAACCGACAACTAGCAACGTCATGGTCAGGGCCTAGGCAAGAAATACAGTAAGAATGAAAATCCTTATGAGGTATTTGCTTCCCACAAGAAATACAATTGTTAACTTTTACTGACATCGGACTGGAGCAAGAAAAAGTTTCCCCAACGGGGTACTTAGCTTTATTGAAGACTTCGGATCTAAAAATCAAATTCGAAAATCTCAGGAGTCGGCCGACCGGCACTTGCAAACTGCTTTTGCTTCAGGCACCGCGCGGCAAGAAAGACTGAAGAAAATGGCGTCGGCTGCATCTTATATACCCCTGGCGCACTGACATCAGGGAAGAGGTGACAGCAACCGATGCCGGACCAGGACTTTGGAATTCAGGCCGACTGCGGGTAGCCTGCCAGCAGGATAACCCAAGTGTAATGACTGCAACAGTGAAACACAATGAACATCGGTGTTTTGGAAGAGAATTTCCTCACTTAGAATCCTGTACCTGTGGACCAAGACCCCCCCCCCCCCCCAGTGCAACACACTGGCCTTCTTCATGTTGACTCAACGACTGGTTGTGTACAAAAAAATTTATTCCAAAGGAAAGCTGTGGGGCCCTCACCCAGCAACGAGGTTAAGTCACCCACCAAACTTCTCTGGGTTAAATGGCTAGCTTCTATACAGTCACCTAGATTATTTGCCTGCTATGAACCCATGAACACACACACAGTGTGTGTAAGTGTGTGTATTATGTATATCTATAAACAGATATCTATACACCTATATACATATGTATATAGACATACATACACACACACACACACACACTCATGCAAACATGTGCGCGTGCATAATTATTTTTGTGATAACAGGTGGATGTTCCTCCTGAATTGAGGAGACATGTTGCAAGTGGATATACCTCATTCTACATCTATTCCTCCCATTTTGCCAGCCACAGAGGATGTGGTTAATGGTGCCTGTAATAATCCTGACTCTGAACCATTACTCTCAAATAAAGTTGGATAGAATGTATAAAATTACCTCTAACTCATTTTTGTTTTCTCATTTTATATCAGATCCAGATGTCTGTACCTCCTTCACCAGCTGGCAACATATTAGTCAATACCAACCCCCTCCCCAGTGGGCAAAGAAGGCAAAGACTTGGACAGACAGTACAAGGTGAGGGCAAACCATACTAGTCCAATCCATCAATCTACAAGCTGACAACTGACAGCCCAGCCACTACTACCCATCACTAAAGTTAACTTAAGGAGCAAAATCTTAGCAAATGCTAAACACTGAACAAAATTAAATGCAGTCTGCTCTACAATCTGGCAGTTATCTGCCTCCATTGTTGGGAGTGGAGATGTACCAGAAATAGCAAAAAGGACTGTACTGTATCTGGGTTTTGTACCACAAGAAAAAGACTAGAAACAAGCAGTACAAATTTGTGTTTTTGGGCTGGCACGAGTGAAGAAGTGCAAGTGAACTGATCTTGAATGAGTGTATTAAATTAAGGTGGTTTTCCTAGTGTTATGAACACATGTGAAACTGAACACTAAAGTCATGTAAAATTGTAGTTTTCTAGCATTTTGAGCTGAGCTATGTCATGCAATTGCAAAATCATTAGCTTTTTTTTCATCTACCAGCAGGGCTCGGCAGTTGCACCATTTGCAGGTACATGCAATTAATCAAGAAATAACTGAACTATGAACTTTGAAGCACCCGTACGGGAAACACTAAAATTAGTACTTAAAGGAGAAGCAACAAATCAGTTCAGTGAAAATAAATGAAGTAATATGCTCTGAAGGAAATAAAAGCAGATGTATTCCTACAAGCATAAATCACAATAATGCAAAGTCTATTCATTTAATGGTAATCTGGGCACTCTTTCTTAAGGCTAATGATCAGTTAAGAGTATGTAAGTTGTTTTTCACATCTGAGAAAAATGTTGAGATGGAAAAAGAATGGACGGTGTGGGTGCAAGGAGGAAAACAAGCTCTAACATGCATTTTTAGCATGATTAAACCTAACTTCAGGATGGGTAAAGCCTGTGTGTGTAAGCTGTCTATTGTGGGGCATCTACTTGTACATGGAATAACCTCCCTTTCTGGAAAATGTACACAGATGTGCATGTTTGCTGTGAGTAAAAAGGAGATGGTGGTTAAAATGAAAATGTACATTTTTTTTGGATCGTCAGTGTTTTAATTAAAATAAGTCTGGGGAAAATGTGACATGTCCAAACAGAGATAAGCAGTGGCAGCTGCATACAAAACCAGCTTGCCAAACCAATATGTGCATTTAAGCTGCAAGCTGCAAACATACAAACACTTTCATATAAAACGTGACAGTAACATTAAAACAGAATTAGTTCCTTACAAGTCATATCATGGCATGTGAAAGGCACTCTAGGCATGGACAAGAAGCAAAAAGAATAGAATTATATTCTGTATTGCAGGGTACAAACAGAAAATTTACAGGAGATGCACATAAAAATGAGCATGTGAATTTGGCAAAGAAAGGATTTCACAATGGTTAATCAAAAAGGAAAATGGGGGGTAATTACAATAACTATGGGAGATGCTCCAATAATGGATACAAGAGAAGACGACAGACAATTGCAGATCTGTAGTATTAAGAGGTTACTGGAAGAGGAGGAGGATTACACTCGCATTTATTTATATTCCACCTAAAACTACAATTAAAGATCTTAAGAGAATTAAGGGAGTGGCAATTAGCATCCAGTTGGGATTATTATTTAGGGGTGGGGAATGTAACATGATATGCATTGGTGAAGCTATATTAGAGGATCTAGAAAGATGCATACAACAAAAGAGCATATATTTCTGAAGTATACGAGAGTATTTGGAATGGAAGATGAGAAATTACCAAAAGAAACCCAGACAGAATTCACACATTATTCCTCAAGGTACAGCAGAGTTAGACTGGACAGGTATTACATTTCACACGAGAATGAGTACTTAAACAAAAGTTTTGAAACTTATCGAATAACTATTTCAGACCATACACCAAGAAAGACTGAAATAAAGATGCAGGACAATAAAGTAAGAGAGACACTGTAGTAGTTTAGTAGGAAATACCAAACACAGAAATTTCAAGAGTTCTTAAGTTAGCAACAACTGTCTTCAGAAGGGATAGCTAAGGAATGAGACAGACAATGACATTTAAGAATATGGCAGAAATGGAACAAAAAGAGACATGGGAAAAAGTAATAGGAATTATTCTGCGGTATTACCAAAGGTTAAAGAACTGCAAAAGAAGGGGCATCTGACAGAATGACAGGAAGAGCAATTGTTGAATGGTAAAGGGAAATTAAGGGAGCATTTGGAAATATGCATGAATTTAGAAAGGCTCCTACCAAGCAAGTACTTTTGATAACCCTAGAGTACAGACTATCAGCACAATGACGTAAGCATCAGAAAATAGACAAGGGTGTTGTCAAATCTACGCAGCCTATGAGCAGAAAAGTAACCAGCGACTCTATAGAGGTATTAGAAGAATTTTGGAAATTTTATGAAAATTTGTATAGAGCAGAGGAATGGAGAAACCAAGACTTGAAAATCCAAAGGTCAGAGGAAGAACAGGCTCAATAGTTTATAGCGAAGATGGGAAGAGATGAGATAAAAACTGTGATATATAACCAATTAACATGGAAGTCTCCAGGAACTGATAGTATTCTTGTAGAAGTTAGAAGGGAAGTGAAAGATCTGGAAGGTTCTATTTAATATTTTAAAAGAAGGGACAGTACTGGCATCTTGGATGAAATCTGAAGTAGCTGTACTACCCAAAGAAGGCAAAAAAAACTTTAAACCCAGCTTCGTACAGATCAATTTCAAATTTAAACCACGATTATAACATGTTTACGTCTATACTAATTGAAGGCACAACTCTCTCATGAGGACAAATCGAATGCCAAGCAGGTTGTCAGCACACACACACACTTCCCACAGTAAATAAGGACACGACACAAACCCACATATGCAGAGGTACTCACTTGTAACTTACCAAAGCGTCAGAGGCCTTCCAAACCAAAACCACTTACACACATAATGCAAAAAAACCCACAACACACACCAGTGTCTCAACTAAATCCATAAAGCACAAAACCTAATGTGTTGGTCATAGATGACTCCATTGTGAGACGCATGATGTTCCTTTCCCCAGGCTGGATAAGGAGCGGATTACAGTTAGCTGCCTGTCAGGATCCATCAAGTCACTCAAGCACTCGGGTCACTTAACCACAAGTGCTAGTATGACATACCTCACTGGACTATATGGAGAGAGAGATAACTGAGCTCTCAGATTGTGTCACAGGTATGTATAAACCTAGCCTTAAGCCGCATTTTACCTTCTCCAAGGATGATACCACTATACAAACAAAAAATGACTAAATTGGTTTAGTTTAGATGCCCTGTATAGCCATGTAACCATTTGTATAGAATCAACTGTGCCTGACAGGATTAAAGCCAAGTCTTGCCAAACACGCCACCCTGGTGGATCCCTAGTATAAACAGGCTACACAACAACAGAAAGAAACTAATGTTGAAGAACAAGAGCGAACCAGCTCAGCAGAGCAAGAAATCCCTCTCTAGCTTAAAAAACAAATTAGAGATCTTGTCAAGACTTCCAGGGCTAAATAACAAAACAAAAAATAGCCTCCCTATCTATGGATAATCACAAGCCATTCTTTAACTATATCTGAAAACTAAAAGGGAACCCTGGCTATGTGCTGAAGTGGCTGTGGATGGCACCACCCACACTGAACCTGCCAGCTGACAGATGTGGAGCAAACTTCATGCCCATATCTCCTCCAAGTCATCCCCGAAAGTATACCTTTCGCCATTCCTCAGCCTATTATCTCATGAGAGCGAGTCATTTCAGCGTTCTCCAAGGCCAAAAACACAGCATCAATGGGACCAGGCAACATCCCAGGTTAACTTTTAAACAACTTGAAACATGACTTGGCAGATTCACTTGGATCTCTGTTTAACCACAGCCTGCGAACTGGCTATGTTCCGGCAAAATGGAAGACAGCAACAGTAATCCCTCCGCACAAAGGGGGACCATCAACAGACCCTGGGAATTACAGGCCCATAAGCTTGACTAACCTCATATGCAAGGCAATGGATGGAGAGAATCATTATGGACCTTATTAACAAGGACAGAGGTAATCTCCAAAGTCTGGACTCAACTCAGTTCAGATTTTTTTAAAGGTAGAGCATGCCCGTTAAACATGGCTGACTTCTTTGATAAAGTCATCAAGGCCCTGGATGAGGGAAAGAAGGTGCATACCACCTAGCCAAGGAATATGACAATCCCCCACTCAGGTACTATACAGAAACTCTCCCAATTGGGAATTACCCCCTACATTACCAGATGGGAAGCCAACTCGCTCGAGAACAGGACATATACTGTCAAAGTGGGTGACTTCACCTGTACCTAAAGACCAGTCACCAGTGGCATACCACAGGGTTCTGAGCTAGGCCTTTACTGTTTGGAATTTATTTCTCAGAAGTCCAGGCAAACTTGGACAGCTTGTGGCAGGCCAAGTTTGCTAACGACTGCAGGTTAGGAGCAATCATCGAGTCCCCCCAGTGATGTTATATACTGCAGACAGGATTAATCCAGACAAATGACTGGTGCCAAAGCCACGGACTAAAGATAAAACGCAAAAAATGCATTATTCTTCCTGTTGGGAAAGCTGACATCCCAATTAATTTACATTACAGACAGACAGCACTCTGAAAAGTGTAGACCTAGTGGTATGTGATCTGGGCACTCTGGTTGATAGCAATCTAAACTTGGACCACAGCAGTAAGGAAATCCTTCTATGTGGCACATCTTATAAGTAAGGCATTGCATCTAGAGCTAAGGATGTTATAATTCCATTATACTCTGCCCCCATCAGATCAATAATGGAGTACAATGCTCCCTTTTGCATGTACCTCACCAGACATCTGCAACAACTGGAGAGACCACAGAGGTTTCTCACCAAGAAATTGCACAGTACACAAAACAAGTTTCATGCAGAAAGAGTGAAAGCACTATCGCTGTATTCTGTCTCTTACAAGTTGCTAAGGTGTGACCTGTGCCCGGCTTATACATCAGTCGCTGATCTGGCCCTGACAGAAATGCTACACATTCACAAATCAAACTGCAGGAGGGTAACTCGCTCCAGGGATCTTAATCTAGCCTCTGATATAAACAGGTCATTCTGGAGAGAGAAATACATCTCCCATAGACTATCCCTTCTCTGGAACAACCTTCCAATTCATGTGAAACAGAACCCCTCCCTGAGCCTCTTCAAACGCAAACTAGATTAATGGATGTATGACTGCAAAATCACTCCTGGGGTGGTGCCCATGTCCCTCCTTGACAAAAGAAGCCAATGTTAACCGCCACAAACACTTACCTCTGCAAACCTCACTCACTTATCCACAGACAACTGGGGTAACTCAGGATAAATATGGCTAGGCTTGTAAGGGCTCTTGGGCCCTTTGCCTAGTATCCTGCTATGAACAGTGGCTACACTGTTGCCAAAACTGCTTCTCCCATATTGATCCATATCTGTCAAACATTTTACAAGATTAACAGAAAGTCCAACAGTAGATGTTTTACTGGACCACTGTTGCAGTAGACTACTAGACTGAGCTATACAGGTCCTACGCCACTGCAATTGGGCATTTCAGAGCTAAAGGGTACCCTGCACATGTTCTGTCAGGAGCCCCATAAGGGGCATTTACCAAGTACAAAAAGTTCAGAACTTTCTTGTCCCAAAAAGGGTGGAAACAGACCTGAAAGAAAATTGCTACAAAACAAAGCCAAAAAGATTAATTATATACATAAGGTAAATAAATATACACTCTGGTAACACCATAAAAATGTTCAACTTTGCATCACTGTTGCAGTAGCTTAAGTTATGTGGGTAGATAACTGCAAATTAACAAGCAACAAAAGAGAAGGCATTCAGAATCCAGAAGTCACTGGAGAATGGCTCTAGTGAAGTCTGTTCTGGACCTGGAAAAGGAATCCAGTTTATAGTGAATCGTAAAGCTATATACAGATGACCAAGTTGCTGCTCCCAGAATACCACCCCTTTCTAGAAAGCCACAGATGATGCCAAATCCCCTCTGATCTGAAGGGAGTAGTCCCAGAAAAGGAGGAAATGGAAATCTGGGTTACAGGGCAAGAAGGGGATCAAACTGCCGAGTGTACCCCTGGAGAATGATTATCAGAACCAAACTGTCTGCAACAATGAGGTGCCACATGGTAAGATGAAGGCATGGAGAGAGGAAAATGTTACTGGGAGTCTGAAAATGTCAATGAACATTCTGACTTTCTGGTCTGTCCCTTGTGTTGAGAGGCTTTTTCCCTTGTTTTCGGAGCCTCCGTGTTACTGCTGTTTGAAATCTGTTTGCATGCACCTTGCTGCTTGAACTGCTTATTGAAAAAAGGGAGCTGGGGGGGTATTTTTTTTTTATTTGCCTTATAAAGGGTAAGCTGGAAGATTTGGGTTACCCTCAGATCAACATTTTGCTTCCATCAAACCTCTTAAACATGTCAGCTGCAGAAGAGCCAAACAGAACTTTCTTGTCCAGTTCAGAATTTAAAAGGTCAGTGTTAACATCTTCAGGAAGATTTTAAGACTGCAACCTAGCAAATCCTCTCAAGAGTAACCCAGAAGCAGCAACCCTGGAGAAAGAACCTGCAGAACCATAAGAACATTTAAAGCATGTTTAATTACATAACATGAAACACTAAAAAGACATTCAAAGAATTGTTCAGCTCAGAAGATAGGAGGTTAACCATTAACTTTTCCATGTTCTCAAAAGATAGGAATAAAAAGTAACAAATGAGCGGGTGAGTTTAAAAGTGTGAATGTTAAAGTGGCAGAAAAGTATAGTTTCTTCCCAAATTTGTCAGATGTTTTCCAATCCTTGTCAAAGGAAATGGGATTAGTGTTAGAAATTTGTCTAGCAGCAGTAGTTTTGGATAGAGAAATCACTGCAGGATCTGCTTTAGGGGTTAGCTAACAAGTATTTGTGAGTCTGAAGTAACCTGTATAGACCTTATCAGACTTCCTAGTGGCAGGAAGTTGACTATCAGGGTAAACTGCAAGGTGTGAGAAAAATATTTGTTAAAGTAGATAAAACAGGAGAAACAGTTACTGACTGTGGAATATCCAAATGTAACAAATCAAAATACAATTGCTGAGCAATGGGGATTTCATTTGGACCTAAATGAAAAAAGCTCTTTCATTTTAAAGTTTCTGAAAAGGTCCTTTTGGTGGTAAATCTGAATCAATATTTTTCTCAGAATTAGATTCTTCGGGCTGAGAAGAAACTTCTGATGCATAATATTCACCCTCCAAATCATGCTCTTCTAAAATTTTAGTAACATAATCAGTAAACCCTTTTCCTTTTCTTCATAGCAAAGGAAATGGGAGAATAAAAAGCAGAAATTAACTCTCTAGCATATCTTCCCTGTTCATGGAAACAGACACAGAAGCTACATTTTTTTCCTTTCTTGGGATATTTGCTGGTGAGACATACTCCTTGGATCTAGGCTCCTTATTCCCAACTATTAGGTAAAACATTCCTCCAAGTCTGACGAGTGGTTCAAACTTGCTAACAGAGGGTATTCCTACAGCTGCAGAGCAAGTGTCTACCTCCAGGTCTTTAGTAGCCATAGGTACTATATCAGAGGGACTTAGAGGAAAAAAGAATGGTCTGAAAAGCCGAATCTGGACACAGCAGTCTCACCCAGAACTGGCTGAGACAAGCATGGAGCCAATCTGACATCCAAAATTTTCCTGATTACTTTTTTTTTTTTTCTTGTGGACAGGGGAAGGAAAGAACAGTAGATGGGTTCACCTGAGGATGAAACTGAAGATGGGAAGCAGAGCCAGAAGTTGTTGGTAAAGTTTTTAAGACAGTCAAAAGCAGTTTCATGTAACAAAAAAAGGAAAACACACAATCTGCCCAAGCACACCATCCTACCCCCTGTACATAAAACCAACTAATATATCAGATCAGTTTCCTAGCAAAATACAACATATTTTCTTCAAAAAAAAAAAAAAAAAAAAAAAAAAGTGTTTAGTGGAAATTTTTTCCAAACTGGGGACTTATCTGTCTAGCCCTGAAGGATCCCTAACCATCCGACACTTCCACAGAGCCCATTAAAGGAGTGCTCTACATCAGTAAGCCAGCTCTGAGCTTTTCTTGCTCTGTTTTTATATAGAATTCACCTTGAGCTCCTAATAGTTAAAATGTGTTGAAGGCACCCTTTAGCTTTAAAAAGCTGGAAAGTAGAATTGGGGTAGGACTCAGTGATGTTGACCAAGAGGGAAGAAGACACTTACTGGTGTGCTTTGATCCAGAGAAGGCATTGAATAAAGTTGGCTGGGATTTCAGTTGTACGGCAATGGTACTACTTGCACTTCTTGAGACAATAATGGGGTTAATTAGGAAAAAGTAAGAAGAGTCAGTGACAAGAACTGATGTAGGAAGATTCCTCTTCAACAAACTGTCTGAACAGGGAAACCAGGTAGGAATCCCTTTTTTCCCTTTTGTTCCTTTTCTCACACTTAGGGCCATTAGCAAAAAATGCAGAGCTCACAAACTCAATACAACCGGTATGGTACACGAGAAATATTAACCTTATTCAAAGATGATATTTTGTACCCGATAAATCCAGAAAAGAATACTTCAGTGTTGTGGAACATTTTGAGAGTTTCAAGTTTTTTTTCACTATATAACAAATGTAGACAAAACAGTCTACAGCAATGAAGTGGGCTCCTACACGAGTTGGTCCAGCAATGCTTACACTTATCACAGATACCAGAACTTGTCAGAGATTTGTGATGCATGGCTAGGCTTAAAAAAGCCCTTTTGGTCATTACCATAGTAAATGCCTATGAACTTATAACACCCATATTTATGGAAACATAAGATGAAGTATTTAGGTGCATGGATTTAAAAAGGATTACATTGCGGCAATTAAGGATATGTTGGAAGAGACTATAAGAGAACATAAAAATTGAAAAGTTGTAAGATCTTGATTATGGATATGCACAAGTAAGGTACAAGTCAAAACATTTACAGTCCCTTTAATATTATATACATATCAGGCATATTTTTATCAACCAGAGTAGAAGCTGGGAGGGTAAAGAAGGCAAGAATCAAGTGGGATAAGTGGTTTCTCTTCATACAGCATGGTGATTTAAGACTGCCAGATCCAAAGGGCTACTTTAGAGCTACACAGTTAAGGCTCACATACATACCAGAGGCAAAAGACTACAAAATCTAAGTGGAAAGAAAGGATGTTGAAAACAGATGGAAGGGGGAGTTCACAAAATAAGAAGGATTTTTGATGCAGGCCCTTAAGAAGTAGTCACCATACAGAGTATTATATTTATAAAGTAGCAGAAAGTATTTTGAGAACTAAGCCAACACTGGAATGGGGAAATGAGATTTTAGCAACAGGGATGGTTGCAAGCAGGGACATATAAAACAGGCAAGAAGGACATGAAGAAACGCAAAGGCACCCATGTACTCAGTTTAAATAACTAGAAAGGGAAAAATTCAGAGTAGGATGAGGCCAAATAGAAGTTTGGCCTGCCTTCCACACTAGGGACTGATAACAGTACAGGAGAAGAGAAAGGGACAGAGGAGTGTTAAATCAAAGATCAGCCTGGGTTGAATCTCTAGTGGAGTCAAAACAGAAGCTGCAGTTAAAAAAAATGGATAGTTAGTACGGCTTACAAAATAATTCATGGCAGCTATAAGAATCAGTCAGAAGAGGTTACAAAAGACTAAAAAATGAGAATGGAAAAGTGGTACACAAAGGAACAGTGGGAGTATATTTCTATGGCTCCCTACTATGCACACTGATCTAAAATTTAAACCAACCCTAACGTAATTATTGAAAGTTATAAAGGAGAAAAAAGAACTGGGGGCAGGATCTTCAGAAAAAGGAAGGAAAATCTATGGAGAAAGCTACCTAGAAGTAAATGGAATATGTATGTGGGAACAATACAAGCAAAATAATGTTCACGAGGAGTGAAATTGCATAGATTGCTGAAGTTCTACCTTCCCTGAAACGTTAACCTGAATAATAAGTGTTAAGAAAAAAGCATATGAATAATGCAAGAGAATGGAAAATCTTTGTAATAGTTTTTCTGTTTTGTAACTGAATGTATACCAGTGTCACTGTGTAACGTGTTAAGTTTAGCACTAAGTCAGGAATTGCAAAATAATGAAAATTAAACAATACTACTGCAAATGTCAGTTTATATACTAAAGAAAAACATTTTACCTCTGAAACATATTTAGGCTGTTTTAGTTCTTCTATCTGCTGAGTGACAGCATTAGTGATCAAGAGGGATATGCCATCTTTGCTGTTCATCTGTTCAAGCTGCTGCTGAAGCTGCTTAAGCAGCACCATAACCTGATTGTAACGTTCATCATTGTGCAAGCCACTCTTTTGACAGCTGTCTGATAAAACGGCCACTTGTTTCTCTAACTGAGCCAAGCGACTGACATCAAAATCTTGGCCAGATCTCTATATATATATATAAACAAAAAAAAAAATAATAATTTGAAGTCAACCACCACCAACAGATTAATTAAGCAATGCAAACACATTGATGAAATAATCAATTTTCTGTACAATTTAAAGCAGCTTTCTATTTCATTTGACAGCACACACTACTCAATTCAACATAAGAGAATTACAATTCATTTATGTAACACCAGTGCAGGGCTAAAGGCACGAGTATGAAAGTGCTGAAACAATAGCAATGCAAGCATTCTCTGCATCTTCAGAAAAGTAGTAATACCAGAAAGGCTCAGCTGTAAAATAACATAACAGATACCTAAGCACTGGGATCACTGCTGAAGTAGTGTACTTTACACATTGGGCATCCAGCAACTAGCCACACTCCAAGAAAGTACAGCTGTTTAAAGTCCTACTCATCTGTACCAGCAGTTATTTGAATAAATCTCTGCCTCAGTGGCATTTTGGGTCATCTGCCAAGGTAAACCCCATACTGGCCAGATTTCAAAAGCACGGACTCGCCCCTGCCTTTCTCTTCCTGTGGGGCAGCTTAATGGCTGAGCATATCCTGAGAGGGAAGCCTTTAACTGTCACATGGAGTAGGTGTTCAAGGTTTTTTGCTTTCACAAAGGAAGAGAGGAAAGTATCTGAAGCTGGATTCAAATAGCAAGGGTAAATTCACAGCCAATCACAATACTATATAAATATCACAAATTCAGCAACAGTGGAATCAAACAGGATGAAACCCACCTCAACTATACATAAATAGGTGGATGGTAGCTACCACTGAGGCAGTGAGGAATTTGAACATCTAATGTTACAAGTAAGCAGGACTTACACAACTGTACTATGTTCATCATTTCCAGTGCCTTAGTGACATTTTGAGTAGACTTCCAAAACTTATCCTACTCTTACCTGGAAGGTGGAAGGATAAGGATCCAGGAAGTCCCTGGAGAATGGTCTTAAAGCCTGCTTTGAACCCTGGAAGGGAATCCAGTTTGTAGTGCTTTGTGAAGGTATGTAGAAAAGACAAGGTTTCTGCCTCTAGGATGTTTCTGGAGTCCACTGCTTTATAGTATGCCACCAAAGAGGATAAGGCCCTCATTAAGTGAGCCTTAACGTCGTCTGGAAGAGATTTACCATTGTGGGAGTTACAAAAACCAACAGCAAAGGACAACCATCATGCAACAGCTTGCTTATAGACAGGTTGACCTTTCTTACACTCTGTATAGGAAATAAACAGCTATACAGCATTCCATAAAGTCTTTGTTCTCTCAAAGTAGCAACTGAGTTGCTTATGTACATCTAAGGTACACAAAATCTTTTCTACCTTGTTTTTTGGATCAGGATAGAACACTGCCAGACTGATGGCTTGAGTCAAGGTAAATCTATAAACAAATTCAGGCATGAATAATGGATTAGTGGGTAACAACATAACCCTGTCCTTGTGAAAAATCAGATAGGGTTAGTCCATCATGACAGCTTACAGCTCAGACTCACTTTGCAGATATCAGAACAATGAGCAACAGTTATCCAAGTAATGAACCACAGATCAGCCTGACAGGCAGGTTCAAAATTAAGTAATTTAAATTTTTCAAGAAGAAAAGTTGAAATCCCAGGGAGGTGAAATTTGCTTTCAAGGGTGTCTCAAGTGTAACACTCCTTTCATGAACTGTATGACCACAAAGAGAAGAAAGGAGATCCACTGGCCCACAAGTTGAGATGGCTGCAAGATGCACTTTGATAGGAGCATATGACAAATCATTTCTAAATGGATCACACAAATATTTCAAAACCAAGAGAGGTTGAAACCCTTTCAAGGAGCTCTGTTATAAGCTACGCACCACCTAAAAAATCTCTTCCACTTGTAAATGAAAGATTTTCTAGATGCAGGTTTTCTTGCCTCCTTAAATACCTGCTGCACATCCTCATGGAACAAGTGCACACAAGGTACCAAAACAGAATCATTAAGGATGTCAGTTGCAATTGCTCTATGTTGGGGAGTATCATTTGCCCCAGATGCTGTGTGAACAGATCCAGTCTGTCACGAAGCTTGTCAATTTCCCTTGGCCAATTCCATTAAGACAGAAAGAGAACCAACTTTGCCTGAACCATAAGGGGGTTAATCAAAAATCTTTGATAATTCTTTCTGACTCTTTAGATATACATTGGGGAATCACTGGAAAGGATGAAAATGCATGCTAGAACATTCCCAACCATGGCAGAAAGGACGTCTTGAACAAGTTTTTTTTTTTCAGTTGTCTGCTCTGAAAGGAGGCAAACAGATCTACTTGAGGTGTTCCCCACATATGGGTCAAGTCCTGGAAAATCTCTACATGGAGCTTCCACTGGTGAGGATCTGTCCAGCATTTATTTAGTCTGTCTGCCACTGTGTTTTGCTCTCATGGAATGTATAAGGCCTGAAGAGTCTTGAGAATGTGTAGAGTCAGCTTCCAGGCCGTCATTATTAACCAAAGAGGGTATTATGTACCCTCTCGCTTGTTCAGGTACCACATCACAGAAGCATGGTCTGTGACCACTACAAGAGGATCTGGATTCCATTAAGTGGAGAATAGCTTTTAAGTGGTGAATCACTGCCAACATCTTTTTTGCATTTGTGTGCTTTGGCATGTCCAGAGGACCCTAACTCCCATGCACACTGCTCCCCACACAAAATCCGAAGAATCCACCTGCACAGATTGGACTCAGGTCTGAAGAGAGACAAAGGCAGCCCTGGATTAAGAGACAGTTGATCCCTCCCACCACTGCAGTTCTTGTTTCACAAATCACAGTACTGATACTTGGAAACCCAAGGGATGAAGGTAATGGGTCCAACAATTCCTCAAGTATCACTGAGCCTGCTTCATGTGCAATCAGGCTTGTGGTAACATGAGGATTTTAAGAAAATCTTTTGCTGTGGTGATGTTTAGAAGATAAATCCAAGAAAATGCCCTGATAAGTCAGAACTTTGCCTTCTGAGAAGAAGGCCATCATCCTTTCTAGTGTCTATCCAACACACCATGGAAAATGCCTACTGAAAGGAAAGCCATTATATCTACTGTGTCTATCCGATACACAATGGAAAACAATTTGTTGAGACTTTTGAAGGTTTAGTTTGATGTCCAGGTGGGAAAGGAGGGATGTGACTTTGCTCAAGGACGCCAAGCACCTGGATACAGAATCTGTACAAATCAGCAAGTCATCTAAATAATGAAAAATGTGGATGCTTAGGGTTCTGCAATAGGTACCCATTGGGACAAGACACTTTGTAAACATCCGAGGTGCAGCAGATAGCCAAAAGGGTAATGCAGAAAACTGATAATGTAAGTCAGACACAGCAAATCTCAAAACGTTTTGAAATTGGAAGCAATATAAATAGGATAAAGAGTTCTTGAGATCTAGAGTCACTGTGAAACAGTGGTCTGAAAGCAATGTTATGGCAGACTGTAAGGTGAGAATTTTGAGTTTCAGAACTTTTACAAAGCTGTTTACAAAGGACAAATCTAGGATGGGTCTTCAGTAGTGCTCCTTTTTTTGGTAATAAGAAGATTCTGGAATAAAACCTCATGCCTTTGTGAATTGCAAGCACTGATTTTGTGACCCCCTGCTTTTACATTTGATGGAGCACTAGAGAAAATAGCTCAGTCTGGTCCAGTGGATGCAGAGGAATTCCCTTAAAAGGGGGAAGATTTCTATCCAATGTCAAGTGTATTCTCTCTGAATCATTCTCGGAACCAATTTGTCTGAGACTATTTGTGGCCAGGCTGCAAAAAAAAAAGAGCCTTTGGGAAGGAGGTAGAGAAGGAAGGGCAGAAGGGACAGTAGGGGTTGCTCTGTGACTCAGCACAGATCAGAAGATTGATCCTTTTTTGGAAAAGAAACCCTCATTGGTTTTGAGGGATTATCCTCCTGACATTTCCTTTTGGATCCATGACTTTTGATTGGCTGGGACTGTTGTTTATTCTGCCCCTTGAATGAAGATAATTTATTTGGGGAGAATTTGGGTATGTGAAACATCCCAGATAACCCAGATTAATTTCCCTCCGTCATCCCACTGTTTGAGAATCTCTGTAACAGAGGGCCCAAACACCAGTTCAGAAGTTTAAGAAGCATTCAAAATTTCATTTTTTAAATAATCAGGGTAGCTCTAATTATGTAACCAAACTACAGTCTTGCTACAACAGAAGCTACATTTCTCAAGACTGTATCTGCACATTCAAGCACACCTCTCAAAGCACATTTTGATACCAGAGTCAAATAAAATGTAATTCAGTTAAGACTTCTGGTCTGAAAGTAAGGATGCAGCTAAATTGTGCAAACTATATGCACACTGTAAAATAAATTTCCACAAATAACCTTGCTAATTTAACATTCTAAAGGCTACAGTACCAGAAACAGACATTGTTTTGCCCTGAAGATCTAACCATTTTCCCTTTTTTCTGGGGGGTGTTGGATTAGATGAAGCCAAGAACTTTTTATATGAGCAGGCAGCTATGGAGACCATATCTGGGTAAGCAGTCAAGTGAGGAGAGAGACCGGTCATATACAAGGAAACCCTATATTTTCTCGGATTCTTTTTAGGGACTGCTGGACCAGATATTGGTGTCCTGCAGGCAGCTTTATAAACATCTTCCAAAGCTGGTAAGAGAGGGTGAATAGCCACAGAATTGGGCATGTCGTCCTCCATAATGTCATATACCCTTATCTAACTCTGGGGTAGTTCCAGATTGCTCCCAAGCAAAAACATCACTAAATCTTGTAATCATATGATGAAAAAGGAAAACTTATTTGGACTTGAGCTCAGGTTCACCTTCTGAAGAATCAGAGTGACCAGACTCAGTATGTCAACTAGAAATCACCATTGTACACATCATCATTCTATGAAATAGAAAGGATACGAGTAAAACTAGCACTACAACCAGGTACTGGGAGTGTAACACAAGAACTAGCAGTCTGCAGAGCACTCTTATCCAAGAAAACCACATCAGCCTTATAAACAGTTATAGTCTGATTATCAGCTATATGATGAAGCTTCTGTTTCTTTTTCTTGTGAACTTAACTACTAGACAAGACAGTCTAAACAAGCATTTGTCAAAGATAGAAGCCAAATAAACACTGCAACAAGCAGAAATCCCCACAGAAATCATTGTAAACACTGACCAAAATAAAATATTAAATATTCTTTCAAACATAAAAATAGAAACAGAATAATAAAACTAATAAAATGAGAGAAAGTCTCTCCAAATAGGGCTTATCTGACAAAAACAAAGGGAATAATAAATCTAATAATAAAATGAGAGGAAGGGTTGTCCCCAAATGGGACTTAGCTGAGCAGTAAGCCAGAAAAAAAACAGCACTGGAACATGTGAAGAGTCAGAGGAATTAATTCTTTGGATGGCAGAAAAAGACTGAACACACTTCCTGTAACAGCCAAAGTCATCTCTATCAGGATATGCTCAGCCTATCATCTGTCACAGAAGACAGCAGGAGGAGAAGTCTGAGCTTTTGAAAGCTGGGTATTACTAGGTTACCTTAGCAGACGACCCAAAATACCACTGGGGGTAGAAATGATGAACATCTCTGGACAGCCCCTGAATGGGCTGGTCTCTTCCCTATACTTGAGACATCAGGCTGATACTGGGCTGGGAAGAAAGGGGAGAGAGCCAAGATAGTCTATTACCAACAAGCATGCCTGGTACAGGAATCTAGCAGTCAAACCAACAAACTTGAGACATGCAACACCCCCCCCCCTCAAAAAAATACAGATCACATTAAAAGAAGCTAGTTAATGTACACACATGGCAGGGGCCATAATTATACCTTCCCCCCTCTTTCATCTAGCCTTTTTTTGAGGGGGTGGAGTAGGAGTCCATAGTGCAGCAGTGATCCCACAATTCTAACAAAGATATAGGAGGTTCACTGAAAGAAATACTGGTATAGTAGCATTCCTTATATACAGCATCAGTACGTAAATACTGCTACCTCTTACATAAGCCATAGGGTGAATACCCAACAGGCCCTAAAAGACTGCAGTGGCAAAACAGCCCTTCTGGAAGAAAATATTAACTTTGAAAAAGTATGGATGAAAATCCATGTAGCAGCCTAACAGATAACCTGTGTGGAACATTTCTAAGCAAAATGCAAATGTTGTTGCTACTTTCCTTAACTGATATCTTATCTTACCCTTCAATGACCTCCCATGGTGGTCATAACAAAATGCAGTGCAATTACCCAACACTGGAGTAATGAATGCTTAGTGTTCTACCACTAAATTTCATTGTTAAAAGGAATAAATGCTTGCAATTCAGTCTCCTTTCAAGCTGAAATAAATGCCAAAAAAAGGGTTCTCATGGAAGAAACATGGCCCAGTCACAGGCTTGCTCAAATTCCAAGGAACCGTAGGTTTTCTAGGTGTCCAAAGATGAAGTACACTCTTAAGAAAGACAGTAGTTACAGTAATAATGGAAAAGGAGGGCTGACAGAAAAAATAAAAAAGTACAGTTTTGTACCTACCATAAATGTAGATGTCCGATAGGTATGCATCTGCAGTCATAACATATGGGTTGTCCTGCCTCAGGCAGCCCTTGATCGGCGGATTCCAAAGTCTGGGTCTGGCCTCGGCTGATGTCACCTTCCCGGCGTCAGAGCGTCTGGGGTATAAAAGCATCAGCCGACGCCATTTTCCTCAGTTTTTCTTGCCCCAGATGCCAGGTGCCCTCTAGGAAGGCTAAATTTGGATAAATGCAATAGAATTCCAAACATTTGCAAAATTATATATATATATATATATATATATATATATATATATATATATATATATATATATATATATACACACACACATGTATATACAAACAAATACACCATAATAGATTCCCCCAGCTAGCTGAAAGAGGGGTAAACACCCTAGGAATACCACAGAGGGGTAGGAGGGAGGGTAAACCTGACTGCAGATGCATACCTATCGGACATCTACATTTATGGTAGGTACAAAACTGTACTATGTCCTTCAAGGATGCATCTGCAGTCATAACATATGGGTAGAATACCATAGCTAATCTGGGGGAGGAGGTACTAAGAAAAAGATGGTGTAGTTAAGATCCCCTGCAGGACTGCAGTAGCAAAGCCTGCTCTGGATCTGGAGTATAAAGGTAGATTGCAATGTTTGGTAAATGTATGCACAGAGCTCCAAGTAGCAGCTTCTAAAATGTCCTTGGTAGCCACCCCTTGTAGGAAGGCTGTAGTGGTGGCCGTGGCCCTTGTGGAATGAGGCCTGATGTTTGCAGGAATAAGAAGTTATGTACCTACCATAACGTTCCATGTTAGTTGTCTTCTCTCGCCTTCTTTCTTGCTTGATGGGTTGATCCTACTCGGCTCTGCTAAGCTCGAGAGTTTCTTCTACCAGCTCGAGGCAGCCCCATATCCCATGATGCAAGGCGGTAAGTACCCAGATCTCGTTTGTTAACAAAGGGCAATAGTACCAAGCATACAATACTTCCCAAAGGAAGAAGAAACTTACAGAAGTAAAAAGGACCAGGTCTGAATGGTCTTTAGCATAATAGTTTCTTATACAAGGTCTGTCCAGGCCAGGGGAAGGAGGGAAGAAGGCGAGAAGACAACTAACATGGAACGTTATGGTAGGTACATAACTGTCAATCTCGCCTTCATTCTTGCTTGATGGGACCGCGTCCCTAGCACCTCTATCCTGGGTGGCTCAATGGAACAAACTCTTGAGGACTGTAGAGCCAAAACTGGCTCTGTCCCTGGAGGCCAAGTCCAATTTGTAATGGGAAACAAAAGTGTGAGGAGTGGCCCAAGTGGCCACTGCACAAATAGTGTCCAAAGGCAGTCTAGCTTGAAAAGCTGTAGAAGTAGCTAAACTCCTAGTTGAATGTGCTTTAGGTCTTGAGCACAGCTGTTTTCCCCTGATCGTATAAATTTCAGTGATGACCGAAGAAAGCCATCTGGACAAAGTCACTTTAGAAACAGGAAGGCCTTTTTTATTATCCGCATAGGAAACAAAAAGTTGATCAGATTTTCTACATTTTTTTGTTCTGTCCAAATAATATCTAAGCTGACGGTGGACGTCAAGATAATGTAGCTTTTGTTCAGCTCTATCTGAATAGTTAGGAAAAATACAGGAGATCAATGGATTGATTCAGATTGTTCTTTGAAGCGACCTTAGGTAAAAAGGATGGATTAGTTCTCAAAGATACTCTGTCTTTGTGAAAAATCAAATAGGGGTCGAACCGAAGAGCATGAAGTTCAGACACCCTCCTGGCAGATGTAATAGCCACTAGGAATAAAGTTTTCCAAGAAAGATATTTCAGGGAACAAGAAACAGCTGGCTCGAAGGGGAAGAATCAAGGATGTCAGCACTAAATTTAGATCCCACTGAGGAGGAGGATTCCTGATTGGAGGCTTTAGTAGGAAAATTCCTTTCAAGAAGGCCCTGCAGAGCCTATGGGACATAATATTATGATCTGCTATCCCGACATGAAAATTAGAAATAGCAGCCAATTGAACTCTGACTGTGGAAGAAGAGGAGCCTGCATGAAAAATCTCTGCTAAGAAGTCCAGAACTGCCTGAACAGGGGCAGTAAAAGGATCAATATTTTGGGCCTTAGCCCAATAAGAGAAACGTTTCCATTTGCTTGTGTAAATCCTCCTGGTAGAGGATTTTAGTGAAGCTACTATGATGTCTCTAACTGGGTTAGAGATCAAAGGAAGCCTGGCTAAGGAAGGAAGTGGAGCAACCATGCTGTGAGGTTGAGAGAAGGGATTGACCGGTGCAGCTGACCGGATTGGTGAATCAGTAGATCTGGCACTGGGTCCAGATGCCACGGCTGCACCAAAAGGTGATGATGGAGGAACGGAACCAAACTTGTCGAGGCCAGTAAGGGCAATGAGAATCAATTTGGCTCTCAAAGCGGTAGCTTTCTGGATCACCTGAGGGATCAGAGGAAAGGAGGAAGGCATAAAGAAGTCCCTGGGGCCAATCCTGGGTCAGAGCGTCTCTGGGGATGGCCTGATAGAGGAAGAGGGTGAAGAAGTCTGGACATTTGCTGTTTTGGGGAGTAGCAAAAGATCGCAACATGGGCGACCCCATTCCAGAAAAATCTCTTCCGCTATAGATTGCTTGAGAGACCACTCGTGAGGCATGAGGATAGCTCTGCTCAATCTGTCCGCTATAATGTTGGTTTTCCCAGGGATATGCGTTGCTACCAGAAACCGATGAGAGGAGATCGCCCATTGCCAAAGTCTGAGCGCTTCTCGACACAAGGGTAGGACTTGGTTCCGCCCTGTTTGTTGATATACCAAACTACAGACATGTTGTCTGTGTGGACTGCAATTGTCCCTACGGGAAGAAAGTCGTTGAGGGCTTGCAACGTTAAAAGCACTGCTCTCATCTCCAGGACATTTATGTGCAGATGGTACTCGAACGGTTGCCACGTCCCCATGAACCATCCTGCCCTGATAATGACCCCCACCCGATCAGGAGGCATCCGTGGTGACAGTGGCTATCGGGGACGGGGGTACAAAGCACCTGCCTTGGTGAACCTGAGACGATGTGATCCACCAGGCAAGATGCTGTTTGCATGTCTGTGTCACCAGAATCTGGTGACGCATTGGGAGTTGCTGGTATGACCACTGTGTGAACAGCATCCACTGAAGGAGGCGCATGTAGAATCGAGCCAGGGAAGAAGAGTAATGGCCGCAGCCATGAGACCTAATACCTTTAGAACCATTCTGGCCTGTACTTTCTTGCTGGCCAGAATGATCCTGACATGAGTCTGAATGTCTGAAACTCTTTGTTCTGTAAGGGTAGCTGACATCCGAACAGTGTTTAAGTTTGCGCCTATGAAGGTAATAGACTGGCAGGGCGATAAGGATGACTTTTCTTGATTGAGATGCCCAAATGAGAACAAAGGTCTATTGTATAATCCCTAGCTTGTATAAGCTGATGCCTGGTGGTGGCTGACAGGGGCCAGTCGTCGAGATGAAACACCTGGAATCCTTGACGTCTCAGGTGAGCCGTGACCACTGCCATGCATTTGGTGAACACTCTGGGGGCTGTAGTGAGACCAAAGGGCAGGGCTCTGAACTGGAAGTGACTGGACCCCAGCCAGCGGAGAAATCTCCTGGAGCGTCTGTGAATTTTGATGTGATAGTACGCATCCTGAAGATCTATTGAGCACATCCAGTTGTCCTTCTGTAAGAAGGGCAGAATTGACTGAAGAGTGACCATTCGAATCTTGTCTTCCTGACAGACTTGTTGAGTCTGCTGAGATCCAATATTGGTCTCCAGTCTCCCGTCTTTTGGGGACCAAAAGAACCTTGAGTAGATTCCGGGCTCTGAATGGTCTATTGTAACTGGCTGAATGGCTCTTTTGCAGTAGTTTTGCGATTTCTAACTCTGCAATCTCCCTTAGACCGGGTGGTACATCTGGAAGGGAACTTGAGGGAAGGGACTTTCCTCGAAAGGAATTATGTAACCCTTGGATATGATCGACTGTACCCATCTGTCTTGAGTGAGGGAATGCCAGGCTTCTGGGTACAGTGATAATCTTCCCCCGACTGCCTCCAAGGAGGGACAGCCGGGCAACACCTCAGGGATGCTGAAAGGGCTTATCAGAGAGAGGCTCCCTGTTTCCCTGGTTCTTGGACCCCTCTGCCTCTAGGCGTCTGTTGCTGTTACCCCCTCTGCCTCTAGGGGTAAACTGACCACGTGAATCCGGCGTGACTCCTTGGGATTTACGGAACCACATCTTCCCACCCTTCTGTCCTTTGGGATAAGGCCTAGAAGGGGTGGAAAACGGACTCCAACAGCAGAAAGAGTCTTGCCGTCCTGCTCACACCTGGTCAAGGTTTCCTTCACCTGAGGGCCAAACAAAGCTGACCCATCAAAGGGAGAATTTGTGAAGGGCCTTAAAGGGATCCGCAAAATCACATAGCCGCATCCAGGCTTGGCGTCTAAGAGCCACACCTGTGCCTGCGGCTCTACTCCATCCGCAGCATAAGATATTAGCCGCATGGAGGAGTTAGCAATGGAATTGAGGGTTCCTAGCTGAAGCAATCTTTCTTGAGCCCCTGCAGCTGTAGGATCCTGAACTACTTCTCCCAGCTCCTTCAGGATATCTCTCTGAAGTCTGGTGAAGTGACAAAGATAATTCAGCATAGCAAAGGTCGCTGAGGAAAACATCCGCCTATCCATGGTCCTAGAGTCCTTATTAGGAGGATGGACGGGCACGGAAGGATCTGCAAGTTCCTTTTGGTGGCGCAGCCACCACCATGGCATCAGCGGGACACCCTTGGTAAGGAATTGTTTGTCACTGGGGCAGTGATAAATTTTGAAGGCCTCCTAGGGACTGGCTCTACAGAGTCAGGAGCTGCCCATGCTAGCAATAACCTGCATAAGGGGTCGAAGGCGGAGACACCCAGGAGGTGGAGGGCCGAGATCCTCTAGGTATACTGACTCATCCTCAGAGGGATTGTTGGTGGGCCAGGTTCCCTCTGTTTCAGAAGTTCTAGGATGTCTGAGAAGGAGACATCCTCAGAGGATCTAGGGATCCCTCTGACTCATCAAAGTCAGTATCCGGGTGACAGACTCGGGAGTCTACATGCTTCCTCTTACAAGTCCTCTTCCTAGGAGGATCTCCCGAAACATCAGGAGAATCCTCGGAAGAGGGGAAATTCCCAATGGGGAAACCTGAGGCGGAGGATCTCTGGGTCCTGTAGCAAGAGAAGTGGCAGAGATGTCAACAGGTACTATAGAGGGAGGAGCTACGGGAACAGACTGCTGACTGATACCAGTGGCCAGTACACTCTTCATCAAATGCTCCCTCCCAGGCAGGTCCGAGAACCCGCTCGAAAGCTAGGAACTCCGACCACCGAAGGGAAGTCTCCGAGGCAGATGTCGGAGCCGAGCTCACCAAGGCCGAGGCTCCAAGGGAAGAGCGGGCTCGGACAAGGGTCCGATGCCACTCCCCTCGGAGGAGACCATGGAAGCCCGACCACGAATCCTCTAAGGAAGAGGAGATAAGAGTAGAGGCTGAAGGAACAGAAGGGGTATCCGTCCTCCAGCCGTGTAACCATGCCCGAAGACTCCATCTCCAAACTCTGGGGTAGAGTTGAAGGAGGAACTGTAACGGGGTGTGGACCAACAGTCGTCTGCTGAGACGGACTGTGTAACATTTGGGCCAGTACCTGTGACTTGAGTAATCTACTGACCACTCTCTCAAGGTCATGATCTGACAACCTGGATGACCTTGAAGATCGGCTCCGATGGCTCCGTTCCGATAGAAGAGGTGAAGCCGGAGCCGACAGTATCGGCTCCAAGGAAGGAGACCTCGACCTCTTCCTGGAATGAGCCATCGGAGCCAATACTATAGATCCTGTCGGGCCGGCAGGAAGTACAGCCACCCGATCGGGCCGACACCGATGCCTGCCACATGGGTGTCGGAACCGATCGGGCGCCAACATCGACAAAATAGGTTCGGCACCGATAGCCATCGGTGCCGGCGCTGCTCAGCCAGAATCGGCTCCAGCATCTCGACTCACGCAGGCTTAGAAACAGAAGCCTGGGCCTTGAAACTTTTGCTGGTTTTGATGGAGCCGACTTAGCCGGAGAGCCCTCCGGCTTAGAGCCCCTAAGAACCAGTTTATTATGTCTCTCCTGCAGGACTCTCTGGCTGAAGGAGTGACAAATAGCACAGGAGTCCTGCAGGTGAAGAGGGCCCAGACAATACAGGCAAGAAGTGTGACCGTCTGTCAGAGACATCTTCTGACAGCACGAGTCACACTTCTTAAAACCTGAGACCCTCTCCTTTGACATGGTGCCGAAAAACACACACACACACCAGTCAAAATTAAGTTAAATAAAATACCAAAAGGTATTCTACAAAACCAATACACACACCCTAACAGGGGGGGATGGGATAGGGTTTTAAGATACACTAACAAAAATAAAGAAGACAGGGAATTTCTGTCAGAAAGGGAATAATATAAATTTAAAACTATCAATACAAAGTTTTTTGACTAAAAGGGGCTTAAAACTCACAAAAGTGAACAACTTACCAGGAGCTGGTAAAAAGAAGACCTCCTAAGCGGGCAAGCGAGATCTGGGTACTTACCGCCTTGCATCATGGGATATGGGGCTGCCTCGAGCTGGTAGAAGAAACTCTCGAGCTTAGCGAGCCAAGGGATCGGCTCCGAACCCATCAAGCAAGAATGAAGGCGAGATTGACAACTTAACATCTGACTTTCCATGAAAGGAGTAACAAAATCGAATGCAATTTCCTATCCATTTTGAAATTGTCTGTTTGGAAATTGCTTTTCCTTGCACCCCAGCAGCATATGCTCCAAATAGTTGGTCAGTTTTTCTGTTACTTTTAGTTCTGTCCAAGTAGTAGCGTAGTTGTCTGTGTATATCCAAGGTGTGGAGAAGTTTCTCCCCTCTATTCTGTGGATTTGGGAAGAACGTAGGCAAGTAAATAGCTTGGTTCAAGGATACCCTAGATACCACCTTTGGCATAAAAGTAGGATTAGTTCTTAGTGTAACACTGTCCTGATGGAAGATAAGAAATGGATGTACTGCCATTAATGCTTGTAACTCAGATACTCTTCTTGCTGAAGTTATTGCCAGAAGGAATGCAGTTTTCCAAGACAGAAACTGTAGATCCGCTGATGCTGCTGGTTCAAAGGGAGGAAGTGTTAGTTTCTCCAAGACAAAGTTGAGATCCCAAGCAGGTAAAGGGGGTTTTCTTGGAGGCTTGATATTTTTGATCCCTCTCAGAAATTGCTTGAGGAGGGGGTGTGAGAAGATAGGTGGATCCACATTGTATTCTGCTGAAATTGCTGAGGCATGAATCTTAATGGAAGAATAGGAAAGGCCATTGTGGAACAGTTCTGCTAAGTATTCCAGAATATGTGTCATGCTTGCCACTGTCACATCTAAGCCTTTTGATGTGTTCCAAATGAAAAATCTTTTCCATTTAGCTGAGTATGTCTTCCTTGTGGAAGGCCGGCGAGCTTCCATGATAATGTCCTTCACTCTCTGTGAGAAAACATTTTGTTTTGGATTTAAGGGATTTTCCAGGCAGTTAGCTGCAATGATTTTAAGTTGGGATGCATGATCTTGAAATTGTTCTGCGTCAGAAGAAGAGGCCATAGGGGGAGAGGCCATGGTTTTGCCTGTGACATGCTCCTCAATAGTGGATACCAGTGTTGCCTTGGCCAGTCTGGAGCTATCAGAATCACTCTTGGCTGTTCCTCCCTGATCTTCAGTAGAACCTTGTACATTAAAGGGAGAGGTGGGAAGGCATATACTTTTAGAGCTTTCCAGCTGAAAGAGAGAGATTCCACCCTCCATGTTTATGGGTGGTATGTCCTTGAGCAGAATGTCTTCAGTTGATGGTTGAGGGGGGAGGCAAACAGATCTATCTCCGGCGTTCCCCATGCCTTTGTTATGAGTTGGAAGATGTCTGGGTGCAGCATCCATTTGTGTGCATCCATGGTAGTTCTGCTTAAGCTGTCTGCCAGTGTATTTTCCTTTCCTGGCACGAACTGGGACTGCAGTTGGATATTGAGTTTCAGGCATAGCTCCCATAGATTCATAGCCAGCCGGCATAGAGGGTAGGAGTGTGTGCCTCCCTGCTTGTTTATGTACCACATGACCGTGGTGTTGTCTGTCCTTATTAACAGGTGGCCTTGATGGAGGAAGGGTTTGAAAGCCTCGATTGCATGCATCACTGCCAGCATTTCCTTTTGGTTTATGTGCATGTGTAGCTGTCCTTGAGACCATAGGCCTTGGATACATTTGCCCTCCATGTGTGCTCCCCATCCTCTGTCTGAAGCATCCGTGGTGATGGTTTGTTTTGTTTTTGGTTTGTTGAAAGGCAACCCTCTGTTGGACTGGCAGGCCTGAGCCCACCACAGGAATTCCTTTTGAAGGCAAGGAATGATTGGTATTGAAGTTTCCAAACTGTGATTGTGTTGAGACCATACACTCCTTAGATACCATTGTAATTTTCTCATATGCAGCCTGGCCTGTGGTATCAGAATTATGCAGGATGCCATGTAACCCAGGGCCTGCAGGATTTTCCTTGCAGTAAGCTGAGCTTGTCTTGTCAGATTCATTAAGTAATCCGGAAGTTGTTTTTGTTTTTCATCTGTGAGAAAGGCCATTTGGGTGGTTGTGTCTAGATCCGCACCCAGAAAGGTTATCCTTTGGGATGGAACCAGTCTTGATTTTTGGATGTTGACTGTGTATCCCAATGCCTGTAGTAGGTGGATGGCATAGGCCAAGTCTTTTATCAAATTTACCTTGTTGTCCGCTTGTATAAGGCAGTTGTCAAGATAAGGGTAGATTTGAATCCCCTGAAGTCTGCAGTGTGCAATTACTGATGCCAGGCATTTCGTGAATACTCTGGGCGCAGTAGATAAGCCAAAGGGCAATGCTGAGAATTGATAATGCTCTGATCCTGCAAGAAATCTGAGGTGTCTTCTGCAGTTTGGTCGAATAGGGATGTGCAGGTATGCCTCCTTGAGATCTAGAGTCACCAGCCAAGACTCCTTGCCCAACATGGGAAGTTGCTGCTGTAGGGTCAGCATCTTGAATTTTGGCACAATGAGGTAAGTATTCAGTGTGGACAGGTTGAGAATAGGCCTCCATTGATTTTCTTTTCTTGGTACAAGGAATAGTCTTGGCCTTGTTCTGAAAGTGGCACCTTTTCTATAGCTTTCATTTGAAGCAAGATGTTTATCTGCTTTCAAGCCTCTGCCCTCTGATTTGGTGGTAGGTTTGGCATTCTGTTTCTTTTTGGCAAAGTGTGGAAGTGGAACCTGTATCCTTTGTCTATTTGCAGTGTCCATGTGTCCCTTGTAACATAATGCCAATTTCTTGAGAATAAAGCAAGCTTTCCGCCCAAGGGTGCTTCCAGTTGAGCCCTGGTGGGCGGATTCAGAGTAAAGTCATTGAGCCTGTCCTGGGATAGTAGTTGTTGTTGCTGCTGTTGCACTACCTCTCTGGTTGGCAGGCTGCCACTGACGGCCTCTGTAAGAGCTCCTAGATTGGCCTCTGCCTCTGGGGAGTCTGTTCCTGCCTCTCTGGGCTCTGTCCGAGTCTGGAAAGGACCAATTCTTAGTAGGCCAGTTTCTGCTGAATCTTGGTGGTTGTACTTGTAGGAAATCCTTAACTGTTTGCACAGATTTTGCCTTTTCTTAATACTTTTTTTAAGACCTCCTGAGCAGAGGAGCCAAATAAATTTTGTTTCTCCATTGGAGCATCCAGGAGTTTAGCTTTAACATGGTCTGGCAAAGATTGTTCCTTCAGCCAGGCATGCCTACGAATAACTGCCCCAGTCATAGCTGACCTAAATGAAGCCTCCAATGCATCATAACCACACTTTAAGAAACGATTACTAACCTGCTGTGAGTTGTGTACCAAATCCTGAAGGGATTTACGGTCAAAGGGCTCAGGAGAAGCAAGCTTCTTGTTCAGTTCATCTAACAAATACTCTTGGTACTGTATCATATGGAATTGACAATTTAGTGCCCTGACAGAAAGAGTTGCAGAAGTATATACCTTTTTTCCCCATCTCTCTAAAGCTCTAGACTCTCTTTCAGAAGGTAGAGGATTTTTGGCAGTGGCAGCCGCAACCCCTTTAGGACCCAGAGTAATAGTTTCTGGGTCTGCAGAATGGGCTTTATACAGATGGAAATGAGAATCCGGGACCCTGTAGTATCTCTATCAGGTTTGGCAGGGGCTGGGGGGAGAGTATCAGGGGCTGTACTGACATCATTGTACACATCATCAATTACATTCAAAACAGGAGGTATAGCTAAGGGCCTATGCTGAGGCAAATGTAAAAAGGTCCTTAATCTTTTTCTAGAATCAGAGAATTCCTGACCTTGCCATTGAAAATGCTCTCTCATGGAGTGTAGAGTCTCACCAAAGGAAAACTCTTCAGGAGGGGAGGCCGAAGGGATAGATTCTTCAGCATCAGAATCCTCATAGGGCGAAAAAGCCTCCTCCTGTGGTCTGACAACTCAGAACCATCCGTGGACTCATCTGAAGAGTGTGGGTCAGAAGGCTCAGTCCTGGGCCTTTTGTCTGGTGGAGGGCGAGAGGCCCTGTCCGGGTGAGGTTGTGAACCTCTAATTAAAGAAATAAGGTCCTCTGCAAGGCTGAGGATCTGAGAACTAGAGGAAGGCCTCTGGGAGGTAGTCTTGGGAGGCAAAGCTTTAGAAAGTTTAGCAGCTTTAGCCCTAGAAAAGGCCTTAATGGACATGGAAGCAGGGGGCCTAGCTGCCCCACGTGCAGGAGTAGATATGTCCAAAGGTATGGTGTCGGACATATCCTGGACACTGGTTTCGGTAGGTAGCTCGGTAGCCGACTCAGCTGGGGCCTCCCGGGCCACGGTGGTCGGTTGAGTGGTTTCGGATGAAGGAATCTCCGAGGACTCGCTTTCGGCCGAAACCGAGACACTCGCGGTAGGCCTTACCGTGGTTTCAGCCGAAACCGCGGGACGCAAGTGTTGGTCCTTGCCCTTCCGTTTTTTCACTAAATATGATGTCGGAGTCTCCGACGGCATTTTATATGCAAAACTAGGCCCAAAAAATTCCTCTGCAAACTCAGACCGACGTCTAAGAGTTCGTCAATTGAAGGAAGCACAGGCTGAACAGGACGATACGTCGTGGTCTGGGCCTAAGCAAGGAAGGCAGTAGGAATGGAAATCCTTATGAGGTATTTGTTTCCCACAAGTTAAACAATTATATTTACTTTATCTGACATCGGCTGAGGCAAGAAAGAGTCCCCAACGGGGTACTTAGCTTTTTCGAAGTCTTCGGTAGCTGAAATCACTGGATCTGACCGACCGGCACTTGTGAACAGCTTATGCTTCGGGCACCGCGCGGCAAGAAAGACTGAGGAAAATGGCGCCGGCTGATGCTTTTATACCCCAGACGCTCTGACGTCGGGGAAGGTGCGACATCAGCCGAGGCCAGACCCAGACTTTGGAATCCGGCCGACTGAAGGGCTGCCTGAGGCAGGACAACCCATATGTTATGACTGCAGATGCATCCTTGAAGGCCATCAATGGGATCCCTCAAAGAGATCTACCCCAGCTTTCCCACAAAAACTGAATGTAAGCAGTTAAAGACTTGCCAGACAGCTTAAGTGTAATTTA
Source organism: Protopterus annectens (assembly GCF_019279795.1). Classification (NCBI taxonomy): domain Eukaryota; kingdom Metazoa; phylum Chordata; order Ceratodontiformes; family Protopteridae; genus Protopterus; species Protopterus annectens. Next base: position 532,365,403 of record NC_056746.1, read on the forward strand.
AGGAGAGCACCTCAGATATTTTCCCCCCTCTTGCCTGGTTATATGGTTTCCTGGCTTCTTTCCAAATGAGGGGAAACTGTCATAGGCTTCCAAGTTTAGTATAAAGGGTCTCCATATCTACCAATTTTAAACTGGCATGTACTACAGTCCCCTTCTGTTGCATCAGAAAACTGCAAAGTCTAATGATGATCAGGGATTCCCCTCTCAACAGCCCGAGTAATATGGAGAAAGAATAGTTGCGTAAAATCTTACCATAACCATAGATGGCCTTCTCTTCCATGTTGCAGTATTCTTGTTGTGGGATTTTCCTCCTCAGGCGACCCCTACGTCAGCTCCTATACAAAAGCTTTAGCTAGGCTGTTGCAGCTGAGCGGGACGACACACGTAGGGTCATAAACCAGGTACCTTATATGTGATGTCTGCACGCAAAGACCTCAGAACTTGAAAGCCCAGTAGAAGGAGTATAAGGCCCAGCAGTAGAGGATGCCAGTGATGTCAGGTATAGGGCCCTTAAGTAGTGTTCCTAGGTCCCCAGTGCAGAGTATAGGGTACCAGGAGGCTAAGGGTATGCTGTACTGGATAAAGAAAAGAAAGGGGTTTTGCAACATGGAACAGAAGATGGTTATGGTAAGATTTTACACAACTATTCTAGGTCCTTCTGTTCCTATGTTGCAGTATTCTTTGCTGTGGGAGAGTACCACAGCTTAGTTGGAAGGAAGGGAGGCAGAAGAAGAGGCTGATTCTAAGAATCCCTGGAGGATTGCCCTGGCAAATTCTGCTCGTGTTCTGGAGACATTGTCTAGTTTGTAGTGTTTGGTAAAGGTGTGTATGGTGGACCATGTAGCTGCTTCCATAATGGAAGCAGTGTCCAGACCTCTGAGGAAGGCTTTGGAGGCTGCCACTGCTCTGGTGGAGTGAGCATTGACTCCTAGTGGGAGTTTTTTGCCATGGTGGGAGTAACAGAAGCAAATGGCTTTTCTGATCCAACAGGCGATGGTTTGTTTGGAGACTGCCTTGCCCATGGCCCTGGGGTGGTATGAAATAAAGAGTTGAGTGGAATTCCTAACAGACTTAAGAATCCATTCCTTCTCATTGGTGGCAGAGGGGAAGAAAGTGGGCAGGTGAACAGACTGGCTTAATGACAAATCGTTGACCACCTTAGGCAAAAAGGAGGGGTTAGCTCTAAGTGTTACCCTGTCCTTGTGGAAAGTGGTGTAAGGGGGGCAAGGCCATTAAGGCCTGTAGTTCTGACATCCTTCTGGCTGAAGTTATGGCCACTAGTAGGATTGTTTTCAATGTTCACATCTGACGGGTAGCTGTCCCAGTAGGTTCAAAAGGGTGCTGGGTTAGCTTTTCCAGAATGAAGTTCAGGTCCCAGGGTGATGGGATGCGTTTTCATGGAGGCCTAATGTGTAGGACCCCTTTTAAGAACAGCTTGCCATCGAGTCTTGTTAGTGGGGGGGGGGGATTCTAGGGGTAGGCAGGCTGAGACTGTGGCGAGATGAACTTTAACTAAAGACTGTGAGAGTTCACCTTTTATAAGGTGACACATGTAAGCTAGGACAAGGGGGTGGGTCTGTAATGCATGGGTCCTTACCCTTGTCCAGACACCATTTTGAAAATCTTTCCCATTTAGCTAGGCATGATTTCCTTGTAGTAGGTTTCCTGGCCTCCCTCAGGATTGAAAGCACATCCTCTGTGTAGTGGTGCCTGAAGGGAATTGAAAGCTTATCACCCACAGCGTCAGTGACAGCATCTAAGTGTGGGTGGATGAGAGTTCCCTTTTGTTGTGTCAGAAGGTCCACCTTGTGGGGTAACTTGTGGTGATTGCCCTTGGCTAGATTGTGAAGTAGTGAACCAGTGCTGCCTTGGCCAGTAGGGAGTCACCAACAAGACTTTTAGTTTGTCTCTCCTGATTTTCAGGAGGGCTTTTTGAATCCGTGGGAAGGCATAGAGAAACTTCTCCTTCCAAGAGACACAGAAAGCGTCTACTCTCCAGGCTAGAGGGGAGTAGGTCTTGGAGCAGAAGGTCTGCAGTTGTCTGTTCTGGGGGGAAGCAAACAGGTCTATTTGAGGAGTGCTCCACCGGTGGACTATATCCAGGAAGACTGTCCTGTCCAGCATCCATTCGTGATGTGGGGAGGATGTCCTGCTCAGAAGGTCTGCCTGTTTGTTGTCCTCTGCGGGAATGTAGGATGCCTGCAGGGACAGGTTGTGGCGAGAGGCTAGATCCCATATCTGCAATGTTAGCCTGCACAGGAGGTACACTCTTGTCCCTCCCAGTTTGTTGAGATACCACATAACTGTGGTGTTCTCTGTAATTATTAGGAGCACACCTGGGAGAGGCAGGGGGCTGAAGGTTTTCAGGGCCAGGAGAAATGCTGTCATTTCTCACACATTGATGTGTTTGGTCTTCAGTGCAAGGTGTCATGCTGCTTGAACTCTGTAGGATGCCAAGGTGGCTCCCCATCCTGTGTCTGATGCATCTGCATGCATTACCTGAGTTGGAAGTGGGGGCTGAAGGGGAAGGCTAGGATTGAGCTGCACTTGTTGAATCCACCAGTGGAGCTCTGCCTTTAGGCAGGGTAAGAGTGTGATTTCTTGTTCCAGGGGATGCTGGCGTTGGGACCAAATATTTTTTTTAGATACCACTGTAGTTTCCGGATATGCAATCTGGCAAGGGGAAACATAGGGATGGTTGCTGCCATAAGGCCCAGGATCTTTATGAATTGTCCTGCAGTGATTACATGGGTCTGCAGCAGAGCTTTGAAATGGGAGGTCCGGGAGCTGACTTTGTCTTGGGGCAGAAAAGCCTTCAGTAGGTCTGTCCTGATTCATAAATATCTTGTCTTGCTCTGGGCTAGGGAAGACTTTGGGAGATTGAGGGCAAACCCAGATTTTGTAAGAGGGACATGGTGAATAGCAGATGTGCAGAAAGGGTTTCTTTGCAGCCTGCCAGGATCAGGATGTCTTCCAGGTAGGGATAAATATGAATTCCCTGTGTTCTGCAATGGGCAATGGCAGGTGCCAGGCATTTTGTGAACACTATGGGCGGAGTGGACAGACCAAATGGCAAAGCAGTAAATTGGCAATGAGAGGAGAGTCCAGAGAAATGTAAATATTTTCTGTGGGAGGGAAATATGGGAATATGCAAGTAAGCCTCTTTTAGGTCCAATGTGGCCACGAAAGCCTTGGAAGGTATGAGAGCAAGGAGGCTTGGGAAGAACAGCATTCTGAAGGTGGGAACCTGTAAGAACAGATTTCGGAAAGAAAGGTCTAGAATAGGTCTCCATGGTCTGTCTTTTCTGGGGATCAGGAACAGTCAAGAGTAGAAGCATTTTCCTTTCTGTCCTGAGGGGGACCGGTTTCTATGGTACCCAAGTTCAGAAGGTCTGTCAGGATTTGTGGCAAAAGATGCCTCTGATTTCTGGGGGAAAGGGAATTTTTCTTAGGGGTGGCCTTTCTCTTCAGGAAAGGAAGTATCCTTTTTGGATGATGGCCAAGACCCATCTGTCTGTGGTGATGGTTTTCCAAAAAGGCAGGCAAGTGAGGCAGACGAGCAGAGAGGGTTAGGGGGCCAAGGCAGTTACGCATTGTTGGGGCCTCCTCCGTCTTGAGAGGGCTGCCTAGGGGGAGGCTGAGGGGCAGCAGTCCTGGAAGAGGTTGGTCTTCTGGTACCTCTTCTGGGCCTGGAAGAGGAAGATCCAGCAGGGGCTGGGTTATGTCTTACAAAAGTGGCCTTGACCACGTAGTTCCTGTAGTATTTGGCAATGGGGGACACCAATAAATCCTTTATGTCTTGTAATTCCTTCCTCTTTTCTTGCAGGCTCTTGAATAGGTCTGCAGATGGTTTTCCAAAGAGGAAATTGGGGTCCAGAGGGGCATCCAGGATCTTAGACTTAAAATCCTCTGGTAGGTGCTGAAGTCTAAGCCAGGCATACCTCCTGAGAAAAGAGGCAGATGCTGCAGAACAAGTAGATGCCTCTGCAGCATCATAGCTGCATCTGATAAGAGTGTCTGGCTACTTGGGCAGCCAGAGAAATTTTTGAAGAAATGTCAGATTTAGTGGGGCAGACCAGAGTACTGGCTAGTAAGGTGGCAGCTTGAGAGACCAGGTCCAAAGCAAATCTTTGCATATGAGTCTGTCAGTTGATGGCTCTAAAGGCCAAAGTGGAAGAGGTGTCTACCTTCTTAACAATCCCATCCATAGATTTGCTATCTTTGTCAGTGGATAAGAATGAGGCACAGGGAATGAGTCTGGATTGTTTGTCCGGATATGTGGCAATCACAGCTGGCTCTGCTGGGGTGGGGGGTCTGACTAGAACTTTTTGATCCTCAGGCACCTTGTAAAAGCGGTCTGGGCATTTAGGGGCAGGTGGCTGAGAGTCTGGTGTTTCAGATGCAGAGGAAAAGGCATCCAAGTATGCAGGGATGACAGGTGGGATAGCAGAAGATGAAGGGCATTCTACCTGTAACAATTCAAAGCATCTTTTCTGGGTTTCAGACATTTGAGAGGTGCACCATTTGAAATATTCTTTCATTTTGGTGATAGTTTCACCAAATGTAATATCCTCTGGAGGACAGTCTCCCTCAACAGATTCTTCATCTGGGGAGTAGTATTCCTGAGGGGAAGCAATTTGTGAGGTGCAAGACTACTTGGGACAATTAAGGTACAAAGTAACAATCTAGTCATGGGTGACTTCAATTATCCTTCTATTAATTGGTAAACTTAATACAAGCCTAAATTCACTCGCACAAAAGCTCCTGGACTTTGTTTACTAAAATGCCCTGGAACAAATAGTGCACTACCCCACAAGGGGCTCCAATATTCTAGACCTGGTCCTCACCAATGAGTGACCAATGCAACGCCTCAAGTGTACAGCCTGCACTGGTTAAATCCAATCACAAATCAGTTATTTTTGAAGAAGCAGTAGCACCAAAACTCCTCAAAGTAGTAGTCAGTCTACAAAACTTCGCCAAGGCTAACTATACTCTCCTAAGGGAAGGTGTAATCAACGCCCAAGCTCCAGTTTCCACATATAGCATTGGCAGATATACTAAGGTATACACTGATGCCCTGTATAAACATCTGCACAAACATATAGACAACAGCCATACCGGATAGGATTAAAGCAAGATCCTCAAAAAACTATCCTGGTGGATGTCTAGCATTAATAAATTCTACAATAAGCAAAAGTAGCTGCTTTTTAAAAATACAAAAGTGAGATCCCAGAACTGGATGCGCACCCTCCTCGGCCTAAACAAGCAAATAAGATAACTAGCAAAATCCTCAAAGAGCAATTATGAGAAAATTTTAGCAACCATAGCCAAGCATAACCATAAGGCTTTCTTCAGCTACATCTGCAACATAAAAGGTAGGACTCAGATGTGTGCTGAACTAACTGTGGATGGCATCACACAAACCCTGACCCTGCAGAAATTGCACACTAGCTGACAGACAGGTTTGGTGAAAATTATAACCCCGTATCCACCCCAAGCATACCACAAACCATGCCTTCATCATCCCCTCCTCCCTGCATCTCCAAAGAGCAAGTCATCAATGCTCTCTCCAAGGCTAAGAACACAGCTTCCATAGGACCAGATGGCATTCTGGGTTGTGTTCTTAAAGTTCTAAAACAAGAGCTAGTTACTCCATTAGGCACTCTATTCAATCACAGCTTGAGTACTGGCTTTGCCTTACTGGAATGGAAAACAGCAACTGTTATCACCTCGGCAACAGACCCGGTTAAGTACAGACCCATAATGTTAACCAGCCTCATCTTTGAGGCAATGGTACAAATCATCATGGACCTCATAAATAAGGATATAGGTGACCTCCAAACCCTAGACCTGTCCTAGTCTGATTTTGTCAAGGGCAGGTTATGCCTGCTAGACCTGGATGACTTGAAAACATGACCAGAGCCATAGATGAGGGCAAGGCCGTGCAGAGAGTCTATCTTGACTTGGCCAAGGCCTTCGACACTATCCCACATTTGGGCATCACTGACAAACTAACCCAGTTGAATATCAATCCCTATGTTTTCAGGTGGGTTGCAAACTGGCTCACAGATCAACAACACTCAGTAAAATTGGAAGACTTTACCTCTACCAACACACCTGTCACCAGTGGAGTCCCACAAGTGTCAATGTTGAGCCACTTCTTGTTTGGCATATACATCTCAGAAGTCCAGGCCAAAGTGGAGGGGCTGTGGCTAACCAAGCTTGCAGATAACTGCAAACTATGTGCTATCATTGAATCCCCTAGCGATGACAGCATACTTCAAAAGGGGATAACAGACCAATGATTGGCCAAAGCCATGGTGTTAAACTAAATCCTTAAAATGAATCATCATTCCCCTCACTAAAAACAATGTCCCTGCTGATTATAAAATAAACAGTAATACCCAAAGTACCAATTCAGCAGTGAAAGACGTGTGAGAATACGAGTTGACTGTGACCTCAACTTTGACAAACATGTGTCGACTGTGGCAAGGAAGACATTCTACGGCGTCCATCTAATTAGCAAAGGCATTGCCTCAAGAGCAAAAGAGGTTATAACTCCTCTGTACTCTCTGTAGCAAACATCAGGCCTATTACTGAATATAATGCTCCCACTGGTATGTACCGTACCAGACACCCGAAGCAACTTAAGACCCCTCAGAGATTTCCAACTAAGAAAATTCAGTGTGTCTAGCACATGTCTTATATGCACAGACTGAAGTCGCGGTCACTATACTAAGTAGAATAGAGACTACTTAGAGGTGACTTATATTTACTTTACAGGGCTATCTCTGACCAAAATCAAATGAAAATGCTGCACAACTGTAAATCAAATGGTACTAGAGTCACCCTTTCCAGGGACCTCAATCTAGCCTGTGTCATAAACAGGACCTGCTGGAGAGACAGATACATCTCTCAGAGGTCACCACTCCTCTGGAATAGGCTTCCAATCCATATCAAACATAGCACCTCCATGAGCCTGTTTAAGCACAACCTGGATGACTGGGTGGGAAACTGTAAATGTCTGCTGGAGATTGCCCAGGCTTCTCTCTTGGACATGGGTAATCCTTGCTAGAAAAACCTTGGGCACAGACGATATCTCTCACCTAGTATTATAATAGGATTTAACGGCTAGGCTTGTAAAGACCCCTCAGGTCAACAGTCTAGTAACATCCTATGAACCTATATTCCAGAGTACTGCAGAGCCAAAGGCAGCTCAGTAATTACAAATCAAATCTAATTTGTAAGGAGCAATAAAAGTATGCACATTGGACCAAGTGGCAGCTGCATAAATGTCATCTGTGGAAGCCCTTGAACAAAAGATTGAGGAGACTGTTATAGACCTCATGGAATGAGCTCTAGGAGGCTTAGGCAAGGATAATCCCCTGCTAGAAGATGCAATTTGTTAACCATGTGACCAGTGTGACTTTGGAAAATGACTTGTCCAATAGATGAGAAGGACATAAGTAACTGGTCTTCCAGAAATCTTTGGTTCTATGAAAGCAAAAACGAAGCTGTCAATGCACATCCAAAAGATGGAGCATGTACTCTCCTTTATCTAGCAGATGTGATAGCAACCAGAAAAATGGTTTTCTAGGACAAAAACTTTAAATCTTACCTGTCTTGAGTGTTCAAAGGGAATTTGGGTCAGAGCACAATGGTTAAAACCCAAGAAAATGTAGGATCTTTAGAGGACAGCTAAATAAATAAAAAGGTCCTTTGGGAAAGGCGAGGCTATTGTAGAATTATTTTCACCTAGCTGGAAATTCGAAATGGCAGTCAACTGGACCTTAATAGTAGAAAAACTAGCCCTTTCACTGAAAATTGAAGCTAAAAAGTCAAGTACAGCTGGTAAAGGGCTGAAAGAGTGGGTCCAGATCCCTTTTTAAGGGCCCAGAATACTAATCTCTTCCATTTGCTTTTGAAAATCTTTCTAGTAGAAGCTTTTTGAGAAAACAAAATATGACTGACCAGAGAGGACTAGCCTAGACTGTCTAGTAATTAGCGGAATGGGAGAAACCATGCTGTTAGTTCGAAACTTGTAATGCCAGGATGAGTCATACCTATTGGGTGAGACAGGAGGTCTGGACTGGGATCCAGCATCCAGGGTAGAAGTAGGTGAGGCCAGAGGAAAGGAAACCAAATCTGACGAGGCCAAAAGGGTGCAATGATGATAACTGTGCTTTTCAAGTGATATGCTTTCTGTAGAAATTTGGAAAGATGTAACGGTGGGTAAGCACAGAGGAGACCAGTGGGCCAATCGGGTACCAGAGCATCCTTCGGTGACTCACCCGCTGGAGAGATCAGGGCAAAGAACCTGCTGCACTTGTTTAGGGGAGAAGTGAATAGGTCACAACATGACTGGTCGACAAATGGAAAGTTTTCTACACCACTTTGAAATTGAGAGACCATTCCTAAGGCATCAAAATGAACCTGCTGAGTTTGTTTGCAATCACGCTGGCTTTCCGTGGTACATGCGTTGCTATAAGAAAGCAGCAGGAAAGAGATCATTTGTTGCCATACTCTCAATGCTTCACGACGTAGTGGATAAGATTATGTTCCTTCCTGCTTGTTGATGTACCAGACTACTGACATGTTGTCCATCTGAATCGCAACTGTCCCAGAAGGCAGAATGACTTGAAAGGCCTGTAATGCTAGGTGGACTGCTCTAATTTCCAGGACACTGATGAGCATTTTGGCCTCTTCTGGAGACCACGTACCTTGGACTGTCCTTCCCAAGTACTGTCTCAGTCGGGAAGCGTCTGTAGCCACCATGGCCATGAGCAGGGGAAGAACAAATGGACCGCCTTCGCAAACATTGAGTGAAGCCACCAACGAAGATATCTTTTATTTATTTATTTGTTTAACATTTGTTTACCAGTATAGTCCAACTGGACAAGTGTCTGTTTTCAGTGCAGTCCTGGGGAGAAAAGCTCCACTGAGTTACAGAGAGTAAAAAGGAGATGACAAAAGTTTAACAAATGTACAGAGTCAAATGCAACTGAAATACAATACAATTGAACTTCATAGTAATTAACAGAATTACTAGATATTTACACATCTACAAAATTGCTTTGGTAGAGCTTAGAGTTAGTGAACAGTGTACTTCAGGGCCAGTAAATGAATGATAGCCTAGGATGAGGTGGGTTCAGGGAGGGTCACTACAGTTACATACATGTTTTCTGTAAAGGTGTGATTTAAGGAGTTTTTTTAATGTGGTAGTGTGGTTTAGTAGCCTGAGGTCTTATCAATTTCACAGGTGGCTTCAAAGAAGGAGAGGCGAAGAAAGTGGAATCCAGAGATCTCTTAAGGGAGTCTTCATCTTTGGAAGCAGAGTTGGGCTTCCCTTTGTCCAACTTCTTAGAAGGGGTGCGAGTCTCATTTAAAGCAGAAGTAGAAGATAGACAGCCTTTCAACACAAGTTATTTCTCCTGTCTGTAAGTGCCTTGGAACTGAAACTAGCACATATATTACAGTCTGGCTCTAAATGCGCAGCACTCGAGCAGTACACACATTCCCTGCAGGCATCCAAATTAGGTATTTTATGCCCACAAGTGATGCATTTTTAAAATCCAGCAGCGTTATCGGTCATACTGGCCTAAGTAACAAAAAAGTAAGGCTACAACAACAAAAAGCAACACTACTACTTAAATATTTTTTTTTGGGGGGGGGTTAAGGCTAAGAAAGGAAAATGTTACCAACAATGGTAAAGAACAAATACCCCAAAAAAGGACAGACAGAGAAAACAGGCAAGGTACCAGTGATGACACTAAAGAAAATAAAAAAACAAAATTATCAGTAATAAATGGAAAGGAAATTTACTGTAAGAGAGAGAAAGGTGACAGAATTAGGGAAGAATAATAGATGGTGAAAAAAATGCTTTTACGAAAAACTCACTAATTAAGTTCACCAATTGCTCAAGAGTGAAAGAATCTGTGTCTATAACGATGTGGTGGCAAACAAGATCCGAGGTATGTTAGACCGTCAGTGCATTATGGATAAAGGGAGGAGTTCAAGACTTTTGGATCTGAGTATCTGGCAGAAGCGGCTGAGTCAGACCCGAGGTCAGATCCGAGACCCATTAGTTGAGGAATTAATGAAATTGGCATTGGATTATACCATAACAACAGATGCTCGAATGATCACTGCTGCAGTAAACGCTCCCCTCCCTTTATCTCCCTTGTTTTTTGTGCACTCTTCAAACAGTAGTAAAGGAAATAAATATTAAAACAGCAAGTCTTCCTCCTCATTTCTAAAGAACCTTTTTATGTCCCATCTAATACAGTCTAGTAACACCTCCAGGCATTTTTCTAGGATTAGCCTATGATGCTTGCAAGCATCTTATATTTCATGTTTACATGTATATAGTAACTGTAAAACCACGCTGCATACAAGCTTCTGAAAGATTTCATCTTAAGCTTACTTGATGGAAAACACAACTGCACTGACAGCCAAACTCTAACTAGTGCAGCTAAAAAGATTAATCATTTATATACTATTTATGATTTCCATACTTCTCTAAATATTTTATCAATAAATAAAAATTAAAAAAACAATGTTTCATGCCATACAAAAGTTCATATCAGTACTGCTTTATCTGAGTGGTTACGGATGTAATTTAAGTTTTTCACAACACTACAAAATTAAGAACATTTGGCATTTCATATTCAAACTCCAAGTTCATACATTCATAACTGAAAGGAAGCATGTAGTATATATTAAAAAAAGCCAACTGCTTACCACTGTTTAGCATTAGCTAAAACCATAAATTGCCATTGAGATAACAGGGATGTGAACTTAACAATTAAACACTATAATGTTCTTGTAAATTACTGCATGCAAAAGGAAATTTTGACAAAACTAAATTCCAAGAAACTAATTTTAAAAGATTCAACAGAGTTTAGGAAAGAAATGCACAAGAATACACTAAAAATGCAATGGTTTACCTCTGAATCACCATGGCCAAATATTGCTGGGTCTATTTTTGGAGTCACAGATGCCTCATCTGGTAATGGTACAGCCTGAATTTCTGTCCCATTGAGAAAAGGTAGAAGTGACAACAATTCTGCAGGGTACAGATACCATAAACCTAAGGAAAGTCAAAGTCTATTACCATTTGCACAGCAATGCTTACTGCAACAATGCAACTGCCAATGAGTACAGTGTTTTTAACAGTACAAGAAAAGTATAATACTTAATTCAATAAGTTATTCTAGCCACGTAGTTATTTTCAAAAGGTCACTTGGTAATAGGAAATAACTTACAAGTATGGTTACACATGCAAACAGCTGCTGAAAAGTACTGCTAACACTCATTCAACAGTTTTAAGCCTGTTAGAAGAATGACAAACTTCCTCACCTAACCAAAGCAGAAGTGGTATCAAAATCAGCAGCAGAAACTTTAGAATTCTAGGTAAGCACCTAAAAAGAAATGAAAGTTCAATTGTCAGAAACGAAATATGATCAGCTTCAATAAAAACAAAATATCAAAAACATGTACAAAAACAAATCTTATTTTTACATCAGTCTGAAATATTCTACATATAAAAGTATTCTGAAATAATGGCACAAACAACATTCCCACACATTAATGCATGCATTTGAAATAACAGTCCATCATGGAAAAAATTAACATGGGAGGATAACTGCTGGGATTCCCTTGTACACTGTCCCCATCTCAGCAACATTCTTCTCTCTCATTCCCACTTATGACGGTACATTGACATCTCCTGGCCATGCGTGGGATGGAGCTGCAGAACATACTTGCAGTGAATGCTTAGCCCTTACACTCAGTACCTCCGTTAACTGAGACGTAAAGAAAACCTTTAATTAGGAAAATAAAAAAAAAACAGCATACATGAATAAAATTATGTAATTGCTCGATTTAAAAGGAAAATCCAGTTATAGCTGTAGGATGAAGAGGTCATTCAAACACAGACATGGACATAGAGAGTAAAAAGACCTAGAATAGAAAGTGCTTGCATGTGAATTGGAAAGCTTTCTGCAACACAACTTCAAGAAAAATCCCAAATATGGGAATTTAAACCTCACAGGAGGCCAAAGCAAGAGGAAGGCTTAAAGGAAAGATATAAGGTGGTCAAATCCTGAAGTAATGAGATGTCAAAAGGAAACTCTTGGAATGACAGCCCAAAGCAATGATGTCTGATGAACATGTGAATGGTAAAGTGGCCACAGGACAAATGTAGACAACTGAGTCATTTTTCAAGAAAGCATTGGAAACAATAATACCCATGGTGGATTAGCCTAAAACAGCATTTTCCAGCAAGCATTCAATCTTTGGGTGGCAAAACATAATGCAGTTAACAATCTAACAGGAAAGGGCTTGTTCAACTACTGCACACCAGTCTCCTCAGAACATCAGAAAAAGAGATGAACAGTTGCTCCGCCTTCTTAAAATCATGTAACATTTCCAAGTAAAGCTTAAGCTGATGGAGATGCCCTGGAAGCAAAAGGCTCTTTATCTAGTCTACTGTCTTCACAAAGAAAACAGATAAAATAGATTTTTTCAAGGATAATTCTTTAGCCACTTTTACAAGGCAATGTGGATTAATCAATGGACACCACACCCTTGTAAAAGTCCAAATGGATTTTTTTTTTTTTTTTTACAAATAAGGGCTTACAAGTCCAAGATCCTGCCAGCAGAAGTGATGTCTATCAAAAAAAAACTCCCCTCCCAATAGATAAACTTAAGAACTATCAAACCATCCAGCTTGAACTGGGTGATAAGGAACGCTTGTCAGTCAGGCTCAAATCCCATGAAGAAGAGTTCTTCTAAGAGCAAAAGAAAGAAGTTGTTCTTTAAGAAGCTGTTGGGTCACCACAAGATCATCAAGGACACAGATGCTTAAGACATCCACCATGACCATGGAATAAACTGAAACACAAGTCAGGGTGATGTCAGGATAATTATGCAAGATCAAGAATCGAAAAAATGATGTACAACTGCAAAGAATGCTTATCTGATAAAGGAGGTAGTGACTCATCCTATTTTTTTTTCACACCATACACCCCTACAATGTACATAATTTGCTACAATCAAGGACTAAACAGAGAACTATTAGCATTTCCAACAGTTCAGCTGGGATGAGAAATGCTGCATGGCTTACAGTAGAGTAAGTGCTAGAGGCATTAGAATTCCTGATAGAATTATCTACTTATAAGTGAGATAAAATGAGTTGTGATTTTCTGTTAAATGTTGCAAAGGTATTTGGAGAAGGAAGATTTTTGCAATAAAAGGAAGCAAACTAGTGGAAATACTGGGCAGGGTGTTTGACTGGAATGGGGGCACTTCAGCAAAAGAGACGCAAAACCTTAGAGAGGGTATGGAAAACAAGATGGTTACAAAACTCCAATTTTGTAACTCTCTGGAACATCAGAGGGGCTTGGTAATGCACATAAAACGGGGGGGGGGGGGGTGCAAATAAAAAAAAAATAGAAAACTGCACAATCAAGTTGATCAAGTCATCATATGATGTAGTGGTGGTTGTAGACATTTATAAGGGTAAAACACTGACAAAACACCTGGATGAGAAAACCAATGGTACTGATGGTATCTCAAAAGTCGCCTAGGAGACTGTATAAAGAAAAAGGACCTCCACGCTGTTGCAATCATTTAGTAACATAATTCAAGAGGGTGGGGTTAGATTCTTAAAGCAGGGAGTTGTACTGGCCTTGACATAGAAAGGCTGAGCTAGAGCACTGTCTCTATGTTATCAGCCAATGTCCATACTAAATGATTATAAACTCTTTATGGCCACCTAAGCAGCTTAGATGGCTTGGAGGCACCTAGCATTACTACACACAGATCAAAATGGATTTGTTACAGGGAGCCTTAACTTCACTTCCTACAAGCACTCATTATCCTAGAAAGCACAAATATATGCATTGTTACAGAGATATGGCTCAAGACCAATGACTGCATTCCATTAGTGCAGGGTTTCAATGCCTACAGTGCATTCAGGCCCACTGTATTAGATGTAGGCACTAAAGGCATTGGTGTTTCCATATTTTTAAAAACACATTTCACCTCCAGACTCTATAGACAAGATACTGTTCTGGAACACCCCTCATTGTCCAACATACTACTAAAAAAAGGGAAAAAATTATCATACCATATCTAAATATAGGACCAACTCTATGTCCCACTCAAGTTATACCTCCTACTTAACTATGAGGAGGTCCTATGCATTAAGCCAAACAATTCCTCTAGGAGACTTCAACTACCCCTCCATTAAATGGAAGACTTGCATATCCTCAAAAAATATATGCCCAGAAACTTTTGGACTTCATCAATACAAATCTCTGGACCAGTTATTCCACACTGCATCCAGAGACAATAAAATCCTGGACTTGGTCATTACCAATATTGGACACTCGTTCCCCAACTGTCACTTTCTCCCTGGTCACACAAGACCATAAATAAGTTTCATTCACCAAAAAACTGAAGCCGGAAACATCTTTCAGTTACTCAGCATTCAGAGAAATAATGCTAAGGCTAATTTACTAAAACCAAGTGATGACCCCCTACTGCTTATGTAGAATCCACTGCCACCAAATTATATGCAGATGTAAATAGCTGCAGACAAGTACCTGTTCCTCTCCAAATACATGACCACATTTAATAATAAGCCTAGTTGTATCACCCACACGTAAACGGGCTCTACAACAAAAGAAAAAAATACTGGACACAAAAAATTAACTCTCAAGATGCTAAAAATGCTCTTGCAAAACTTAACAGGGAACTGTGAACACTAATAAAATCAAGCAAACCAAGATAAGAGTTAAATATAGCTACTCAGGCAAAAGATACACACAAAGCCTACTTAAATTAAGCCAGAAACCTCAGAAATAATGTCCACCACTGTGCAGAGCAAATAGAAAATGATATCACGTACTTGGACCCGGAGGACAAAGTCAATCTACTAATGGACAAGTTTAGCTCAAGCTTCACCACCCCATATTCCCAGATCAAATACTCCCATTTACACCACCTGAAATTTCCCAAGAACAAGTCCTCAAAGGCACTTCTTAAGATCTAGAACACTACTTCTATCGGGCCGGAAAACATAATGGCCTGCCTACTGGACTGCCTAAAACAGGACTTGTCAGACCCCCTGCAAAGGCTAATCAATATCAGCGTCCAAACAGACTTTATTGCGAGATGAACAGAAGACAACAGTTATCCCTTTGCACAAAGGTGGAGTGAAAACAGACTGAGGTAATTACAGACCATTACTGTCTGACCAGTGTCAAAAAAAAGCCACAGTAGCGTTGTTGCCACACAGCAAGAGGTTCTCCTGTTTGATTCTCGGCTGGAGTGCCTTCTGTGTGGAGTCTGTGTGGAGTCTGCATGTCCTCCCCGTGGTCGAGTGGCCTCCGAAAGACATGTGTGAATGGGTGTGCCTTCGCTGAAGGTTGGGCGTCGAGCTGGCAACTAGGCACCATAAAAAAAATCTACAGCCAATCATTAGTGGACTGGAGTTCTGCTGTGGCGACCCCATAACTGGGAAAAGACAAACAACTGTCTGACTAGTGTCACCTGTAAGTCTATGGAAAGGATTATTATTGAATTAAATAAAGGACACAAGCAACCTACAAACTTTTAAACCAAGCCAGTTTGAGGTCATCAAGGGCAGATCCTGCCTACTTAACCTGCATGGCTTCTTCTAGAATGTTAATGAAGCAACGGATATGGGCAAATCATTACACACTGCACATCTAGACCTTGCAAAGGCATTCAACATCATCTCACAGGCATAGCAGGTAAACTCACAGCTAAATGGAAATTTCTATGTACCCAGCTGGGCAGCAAATTCACTCACAAACAGAACCCAGGAAATTAGAGAGGGTGTCTCTGCCTCCACTAGAAGACCTGTCAATAATGGTGTACCCCAGAGTTCAGTCGATGGGGCACTGTTCTTTGGCATTTACTTCTCAGAGTTCAAAGCAAATATTAAGTGTTTATGGCTGTCCAAGTCTGTAGATGATTGTAAGCTTGGCGCCATCATAAACTCCCCCCCACAAAAGATCCTTCAAGAAGGCCATTCCCAAAAAGCAGCTGGTGTCAAAACCATAGATTAAAACTATATGCCAGAAAATGTACAATATTATCCTTAGGAAAGCATGACTTCCCTTGTAATCATTACACTTGACAACACACACCTGAAAGTTTCTCCAATATTCAGGGATCCTGGAACCTATGCTGGCAATGAATTGCCCTTTGATCATCACATATCCACTTTTGTAAGGAATTTCTTTTTTATTGCACATCTTATATTTTAAGCTACAGTGTCCAGGTACAGGGATGTAATCTTTCCATTATACTCCGGTCTCATTAGGCAGATCAATGAATATAATGCCGATTTTGGTATGTACCTGCCCAAACACTTGTCACAACCGGAATGCCCTCAACCTTTCCTCACTATAAAAAAGACAGGGCCCAAGAATAAAAAACTATGCTGATCATCTCAAAACCTTGTCGCTCTGCTTCATATCATGCAAGCTAGTAGGAAGAGATCTCTACATCTTGTGCACACAGCCTCAACATACCCTAATTTCCTGGGTTCTGTTTGTGAGTGACCCTGACAGATCTATTACACATTCCCAAGTCCAGTGATAGCATGAATACCTGCTCAAGGGATCTCCATTTCTTTCATAATAAATGGAATATGCTGGAGAGAGAGATACACATCACAGAGAATACCACCTCGATGGAACAGTCAACCACGCCGCATAAAGCAAAGTACTTCTTTTAAACTATTCAAATATAATTTGGACAACTGTGTGGGAAACTTAAAATTCACTCTGGGCTTAACACTCATGTTCCTCACTGATTGAGTACAAAAAAAAAAATTGTCCAAACCAATCCGTTTTCTTCCTGTCCCTGGGCTAGTCATACAGAAAATATAACGGCTACAAACATACCAGGGGAATGTAATGTTAGGCTTTTTAAGATTACTACAAATCAATAGCCAAATAAGTACCTGTGAATTTACATTTAACAACTATAATAACAATATTTCAATTCATTTATTTATTTATTAATATATAATATATACATTTGGTTTTATACATATTTATTTACATTACATACACATTGCATTCATATATTTATTTATGCATCAATACACATATACATATATACATAATTATTAGGTGTATTTCATGTGTATATACTTATTTGGTTATATGCATGCTCATACAAAAGTTTAGTTGTGAATACATATTGATCACTTATAGGTATTCGTGATGGAGATATATACATTTAATTATAGTATGAATACATCTTTTAAACTAATACTGCCTGGTATATTTGTAACATTTTAAAGATTGAATGCTTGAACCATACGTCCAGATCGTACATTACGACAACGAAATATATCAAACAGGACGATGTTGACTATTTGTACTGGGGGCGTATTTACGCATATACTACTGACCTTCGCTTAGCACGATATGGTTCAGTATATTTGATAGGCTTAGCATTCTGTATATGGTCGAACTTGATTCAACTATAATCACAATATTTTATCTATGAAAAGTTTCAATAAATCTTACAACAGATTTTGGCATCTCATGATAAAAGACTGGTCCATACTTTATTTTACATATCTCTTTAAGTACAATCAAAATATATTATATTTAATATAATAACAAATTTCATATGAGATTATATTTCAGATGCATCTGACTTTTATAATATGCACATAATACTTTGCCAATCAAATATTTCAGTATAATTTATATAAACTTTATACGTTGCATGACATAAAGAAATGACTTGCATTTAAGGCTTTTGACAGCGATTTCTGTTTATAACAACTTTGCGAGACATATTTGAATACATATTGGCTCCTTTAAAATTGTGCATTTGTCACTTATTTTACCTAATTGTTTAATTGCATATAGTTGTTTTAATTGAAAACTAATTGTACTACTATATAAGGGATGGAATTATACCACTTTTTATAAAGATCTGAAGAAGCTAGTCATTAGTGAAAGCGCTCATCTGTATTACTATAGTGTTCGTTGGAATTCTAATAAAGACTTGTTTTTTTGTATGGATTATACATCGACTTTTCACCATTTATTTGGGAAATTTGGACTTGCTTTATGAAGAACTTGTGATTGGTTTGTTACCCACTTCGCACACAAGGAACCATTTAACTTTTCTGATTTACTTGATTTTTGCGGTACCAGTGTGCTAATCCGACGGGCTGTTAACTTTTACGTAAGCATTATTATAATAACAATGCAGAATAAGAGAAAGGTGTTAATGTGGGGCAGTTTAGATGCTGAAAATGCATTTGATAGGCTACAGAGGCATTATTTAATGATGGAATTGTTAGCCCTAGGTTTTCCTCATGATTTTCTGGACTTGACTTTAGCAACGAATACAGATTCAGAAGCTGGCATAAAGATCCACAAAGCGTTACTGTTGCCTTTGTGGCTTACAACCAGTACCCTGTAGGGATGTCTATCACCTTTGCTCTCTCCAGTTTTAGACCCTTTGGCTGCATGGGTGAGACAAGCTGATATAAATGAGCACAGAATTTTGGATGAAGACTTTAAAATGTTGCCTCTAGATATCTGCCAGTACAGCTGACCAGACCAGAAGAGGAACTGGAGTCCTGCTCATTTTGGCAGGTTTTCAGGATGCAAGATTCATGTTAGTAAGACTATGTTAGTAGCTTTAAACTATAATCATCCTTTGCATGAAACAATATTGACTTTGATGGGAATTTGCCTGCAAGAAATATCTTGGTATTTGAATATAGGATTTGTCAGACACATCAATATTAATCTGTGAAAAATATGATGCAAGCTTTTATATGGGTTGAATGAAAGGTCAAGGTGGCATGGGAAAAGTTGATAATGTCAAGGAAATTAGTAGTACAGAATGCAGTGGATCCTCAAATTTACTTAAAATGCCCTCATCAGTGGCATACAGGAGATAAAGCCCTGACTACAAGCCTAAGTAACCTAAGTTCAAGTAGTGACCAGTGCACTTTATTGAAAAGGCAGAAAGGATGGGCATGCCCATCTTAGTGGGAAGGTAGGGGGATGCAAACACAGGGCTGTATACACATAGCTGATTTCCCAGGTACAGATCAGGGAATCACTCACATAGTGCCTTCTGCAGGCGAGTGGGGCAGTCCTACTGACAATCCCGTTTATGGAAGTTGGGGGCAAAGCGGTGGTGCCACTTTCTGCACACTCCATCCATGGGGTGTCACAGAGCAACTGCAAGTCTAGTAGAGAAAATTAAAAATGTACAGCCACCTAGACAACTGCTTACATAATGGCCCCTCTCAGTAAACCCTTGCTTCTGGTGACGAGAGAATGAAAGTTTCAACCAACAAACTGCTGACTGGCAGGCAGAAGGAAAAGAAGCAAAAAATAATTACTTTGAAGTCAATCAAATTAAATTATTTGTTGAGCGTGACACTATGTAGCACAGTGTAAGCAGCTAATCTCATCATGTAACAAAACATGATGATTCAACTACACGACAGTGTGGAAAGTACTTTGGAGAAAAGGCAGAACCACCATAAGAGATTAAACAACTGATGCAAACACTGAAGGATGTTCAACATGCTTGACATGCATGGTTAAAGAAGGAATTGTCATTTGGATACAGTATGACGGGAATGGAAGGCGATGGTGGATTGAACAGGTTCAAAGTGAAGCAGACAGAGCTTATTTTCAGAGAACAGTTCTGTCAATGACAAGATTGGGGTATATGTGGTTAAACAGGTAGCAAGTTCTCTCTGCAAAACCTGTTGAGTATAAAGGGATAGCAAGGGTTGCAAGGCAGATGGGGTTTGACTAACTTTAACTGGTGTCGTAGTTTTGGACACAACTGAAATTCCTTCTGTTAAACTGTTACAATCAATGAGAAGGTCACGGAAAAACCAAGCAGTAAAAACAAAATGAAAACTCCAGCAAAGCTAGAACTTCAAAAAATAATAAACGACAGTGACTGGTCAGTCCAACCAATTCAACGATAACACCCGAAGGTGAAGAAGAAACAGTCCCTGTCAAGATGTAAAGCACAGGCACGATGTGAAAATGAAAAATAGATTCTTTATTTAACACTAATAAAATGTACGGCAGTCTGGTTGAGCGCTTTCATCTACAACAGTAGATTTCATCAGAACATTTTTGAACTGCCAAACATCCCTTATATAGCAATCTTCCCAATCAATGACACACATTCATTAACAATCCACCAATTAGTTCTTAAAGTGCACTGTGCATAATTCCCCCCACATACAAATAATACTGATTATTGATGAATAATAAATTAAAAATGAATTAAAAAACTAATGTTCACTCATCTTCAATAATACATAATTCCTAAAATAGTCACATACTTAAAACATCAAATGTGTAGTACTTCCTAACCACTGTATTGCACCAATACATGAAATAAATATTTTTATAAAAATTGTATGCATGATTATGCATACTTGATTTAATTTGATGCATGTATGAGATGATACCCAAAAGATATCCAAAAAATATATGTACATATAACAATTGTTACATAAAACCCTATATATATATATATATATATATATATATATATATATATATATATATATATATATATATATATATATATATAAAAAGACCTATATATAAAAAACCTATATGTGAAAAAATGGACGACCTATAATAAATCCAATAACCTAAGGAATAAATTAGCCTTTATGATAATTATAGACTTCTGTAAATATACAACTAGCCTAGATTATACTAAAACTAACATCGGAGAAACTAATCTATCTGTCCTTCTCCAACATAGGTTTAATAGATATTGTCTCATTAAGTCCTGGGCTTTCTGAAGCATTTAATTTTATTTGCCATCGGGCTTCTTTCTCCATTAAATGCAACTTGATATTCCCCCTCTTGGATTTGACTTAATGTGTTCCAAAATACCAAACTGGAATGAGTTACAATGGTTGTTACTATTATTGCAATGTCTCCAGAGAGCATTGTTCTCATCTTGTCTTTTTATTTTATACAAATGTTCATAAATCCTATTTCTAAGACATCTAGTGGTCATTCCAACATAATAACCTGGACATGTGTTGCATTTGGCTAAATATATGACCTGAGTTGTCCTACAATTACCTTTGCAAAATTGGATGGTTGTCCTGTTTATATTCTCTAATGTAATACTCTTATCTGGAATGATATACCTACACTGGTTGCACCTCCCACATTTCGAGGTGCCCCCTGCTGTTCGATTAGTGATATCCTTTACCATCCCAAATCTAGTTTTTAGATTTAAACCATTCCTATACACAAATTGAGGTCCCTTCCCAACCACCTTATATACATTTTCATCAGTTTTTAAGATGTTCCAATTTCTTTCTATTAACTCTTTCACATTTCCCACATCAGGAGCATACTTAATGACACAAGCTCTTTTAAAATCATTAGTTTCAACTGTACCATTACAATTTGTTACTCCATCTCTCTTTGTCCCTAAGATAGGCTTGTATTTTTCCCCCATTCCTATTTAACATAATTGACAGTATCAGTAATCATATACATTGGGTAACCTCTGATTTTAAACATATTTCCTATTTTATCAAGTTCAACAAGCATATCAGGAAGAAATGATGTCATTCTAGCAGCTCGTATACATTGCCCTTTAATAATGCTCTTCTTCTGTTGTTTCGAATGACAACTAGTGAATTCCAGATAGTCATTACTAAATGTTTCCTTTCTGAATAGGTTAGATTTGAACGTTTTTGCCCACTATGGTAATCCTGGTATCCAAAAAGGCTATGCTCTCACTATTCATACTGTACGTAAACCTTAAGAAGTCATTTCTAGTATTTAAATATGTAATGAATTGTTTTATAGAATTCTCACTGCCCTTCCATATTCTAAAAACATCATCCAAAAATCTGAAATAGCAGTTGATATGTGACTTCCAACTAGAATCAAAAATATATTCCTCTTCCCAATTCAGGAGGAATAAATTTGCAAACATGGGGGCACAAGCTGCCCCCATAGCAACCCCCTTACTCTGTTTGTAATACTCACCCTGAAACATTATATAGTTTGATAATACGGTCTCTATAAACTCCATTATTAAACTTATTCTGTCCCAATTAAGATGACTGTATTTCTGTACACTATTCTGGAATCTCATAAGTCCTTCATCAAGTGGAATACTGGAAAAAAGATCCACTACATCCACTGTCAATAAAATACAATCATTAGAAATAAGTTCATTATCCAATCTACTAAGGAAGTCCCATGAATCTTTTACAATTTGTACAATATTGTTATAAACATTTTTTAACCAGCCGTCTACTACTTTTCCAAAGGCAAATGTTTTCGAATTACTTCCAGATATTATAGGTCTAAATGGTGGTTCTATTACGTTTTTATGGACCTTTGGAATTCCAACAATAGTACTTATTATAGGATATTTATTCTTCAGATATTCATATAGGTCCTTATCAATTCTATTCTCAAGTAATAAATCCTCTAACATTAAATCAATCTTATGATAGGCAATATTTACTTCATTAATTGATGTTAATGTGTAATTTCCGGAATTAAATAAAATATTATTTATTTTGTTATTATATTCGTCCACTTTATATAACACGACCCCCCCACCCTTATCGGGTTTCATGATTCTTATTTTATTATTATTCTGTATCTCTCTCAATGCCCCATATTCCTTATAAGATAAATTAGTTATGTAACTAGATTTCTTGTCCATGTACTGGTACAACTCTTTTAATACAACTTTTTCAAAAATAGCTAGAGTGTTATTTAAAGGAGGAGTAAAACAACTTCTCTTCTTAAATTCCTCTATAGCCACTGTATTATTTCCTTTAAAAAATAATGCTAAATTCAACTTTCTTAAATATTTTTTAAAATCTATAACATACTCTACCAAATTGCCCCTGTTGTTTTGAATGTACTTCATTCCCTTAGATAACAATTGGAACATTTCTTTAGTTAAAATGATATCAGTGTAATTGTAAATACTGAAATCTTTCCAACTATATTGTATGTCATTATGTTTAACTATTTCATGTTCAGGATCACTGCCTATATATGTTCCATTAGTAAAATCTACCATGTTGTTCTCCCTTGATATCGCCAATTCTCTTGTATTTCCTCCCCTTTGTGGTTGTACCACTTGTCTTCCTCTAAAAAACTTTTTGATTTGTACCCATCTCCAAATTTCTTAGTATGGTTGTAAAATGACTTGTTTCTGTATGTCCGTTTTTTATTATAGTTTTTCCCTACATACTCAACATTTTCTTTTTTCACCTCAAACCTGTATGCCTCTCCCCTTTCATACTGCTGCAGGTCTCGTTTTAATTTTTTACATTTTTTGTCAAACTGCTTATTAATCTGATTTTCAACCCATGTAAACTGAGCATTAAAACACATTTCATACTCGTCAAACAATAAATCATTAGTTATTGCTTGATCTAATTGTTCAATTTCCATGAGTAAATTACATATTTTCTCATCATTGCACGATATCAAATATTTCATGAACACAAACCCAAATTCATCAAACATCTTCGAACATTAATTTATTCTTTCATCATCCATTTCAACCCCCATAGGCCATTTAAAAAACCTCAGGCCCATGGGTACCAAATTAGCGTCTAAGCACTTCTTCAAATAAGTATTATCTAGTTGAACACTTTTTAAAACTTTCAATTTTTTCCAAACAGAAAAATAATGTCTTTTAGATTCATATCATCAGTCGCTTTATTTTCTGTCCCCTTAGAGCCATAATTGACTCGTTTAGTATTGTTAAAATCAAAGTTATTGTCTAAAAAGGTTGAAGTGTGGTAACGCTTCACCTTCTGCTGTTCAGAGTCAGATGGAACACTTTTTACAGTACCTTGAAATGTTTTACATGCCGTCATGGCATAAGTCTTTTTTGGTACGGTCAGCTAGAACTTCCACTGAGTGACCTCCCAAACCTCTTGTAAAATGTGATGGTTAGTCATGGGCATTTAGAATCGCCAACTGGCTGAAACACCTGATGTTCATACGGATCATTTGCATATATCCCATGTGCCTCTGATACAAGAGGTTTGGGAGGTCACTCAGTGGAAGTGCTAGCTTTGCTGGAGTTTTCATTTTGTTTTTTTCTATTAAACTGTTGGACAGCAGGGCTTACAAAGCCTTAAATTAACATACTGGAGGATTAAAAATCATTAATATGAGAGGAAAATTTTGTTGGGATTTAACATCAATCTGACCACTTGGGAGATTTATCAGTTTTCCATAGGAGCGATGATCACAACTGTCTTTATGCTCTAAAGACAATTAAATGTTGTCACTTCTACACATTAGAGATGTACAAAAGAGAATCAATGAAAGTAGCAGGATATTTTTGGATTTGTTCATAGTTAGATACCAAATGACCTGTACAGTATGTTACAAGAAGTGATTGGTGGACTGATATCTCTTATACAGTTTACTTTTGTTAGGATTTGACAAGCAAATACATTCAACCAAAATGGAAATGGACACTATTATTGGGACTATTGCAAAAAATGTAAAAAGAAGGTGAAAAACTGATATCTCACAATAAGGATGTGTTATAAATAATGAATGAACTGCATCATAAGGATCAATGTATATAGAAGAA
This sequence comes from Protopterus annectens, assembly GCF_019279795.1. Classification (NCBI taxonomy): domain Eukaryota; kingdom Metazoa; phylum Chordata; order Ceratodontiformes; family Protopteridae; genus Protopterus; species Protopterus annectens. The sequence goes on from NC_056746.1 coordinate 532,390,081, forward strand.
TATCAGAATAAAACTATAACTAGATGACTAAGGACAACAAAAGGGAGTGACCAAAATTGTCAATGGCATATGAAAGCAATGGAGGACTGCCTTATACGGCCAGGTCATTTACTGACCACCAAAAGTAATACTCTATTACTACGTTAAGTGCAGGCGTTCCACTGCTAGAGAGAAAAGGATTTAGGGATTCACTTGTGTTGTTTCATCTTGATAACCGTTCATTCTTTGCTAGTTTACTAATGTTTAATGAATTTTAAAAAAAGTCTCTCCATCCTATAGACTGCATATTTATTTTCAACTTCTGTTGCCACACAACAGATGAATTTGTGAAGTAGTACTACTAATCTGATACTTAAGTATCCAGCAGTATGGCACTTGCTTAAGATAAAATGCTCTTGAACTACTGATGGAGACTACTATTAGCTTATGTAAGCTGTAAATGAATATTAAAGATTCATTTGTTTCAGCTAAAACAGAAACAAATGCATAAATTCTGATTTGTTTAAAAATATCAATCAAAAGTCAGTCTGCCCAGCAAATGACACCATTTATGACTTTCAAGAACAGTTTTAGTTGGGACACTAGCAAGGGTTTGTTTGTTACACAAGTAGTTTTAGCTTACTTTGTTCTAATCATCTTCGACAAATGTATCAAAAATCTGAGAGGAATAATTGTACTTCACCACAAGAGACATGGCAGGTCTCATTTCATTAGGGTCAGAGTTGTTCCAGGGGCAACTCTTATAAATCATTCACTTTGCTATGACTGGGAACATGCTTGTTCTCACTGAAGTTAACAGGAAATTAAATTATTGCTCAGCTAATAATGGCTCAGTTTACTGGACTAGCAGTGACTACTGCTCTAAGTTTATTTAGCCTATATCAAAACTCAGAGGACAGCCTTGATACTACAGATGGGGGAATTTTTCTTTCTCTGAAAGGGGGGAGAGAGAGGGGAAATGCTCACTTAGAATGTTAGGCACAGCAGCTAGTAGCTTACATAAGTGGCAAATTTGTTACAGTATATCCAACAGGGAAGTATTTCTCATTTAGAGGTCAAGTGTTGCGATGGTAGTTTCCAAATGAGTTAGGATACTTTGAGACAGGACTTGAGTTTTTCTTCCAGAAAGTTTACTCCAAAATCAGCCATAAATTACAATGTTGCCCTTGGAGCTAGTATTAATGATTTCTATTAATCCCTCTTCAGTACAGTTTCGATTGGGTGATGGAATTTAGGCTACAGCAACAATTAGCTTACATGAAGTTTACTAATAAGTTATGACTGGTCCCACTTTAGATATACTGCAACACGCTTTACCCGTATAACAAAGGTTACTTTTTACAAACAGCAGCACACCAGCAGTTTTCTCTACCATTGTACCTGCAGCCTGTCAATCTTCCCCTTATCTGCTATGCCCATTTTTTACACTCTCTTCCAGGACAGTCACAACCATCCTTCACTGCCAGCTTCATCAAATACCTGAGCTGCCAATCAATTTCAGTTAATCTGAACCATAGTAATAGTTTTTCTTCATGTCACAGGAGCTGGTTACTTCCACTGGGTTGAGAGTAAAAATCTGTTATTCCAGATTAGAAAAACATGTTTTTAATGGAGATAAAGGAGTGCTCACATTTAGACAAATCTATGCTACTCTTAGGATGTTTGGAACAACTTACTTAACCCAGCCTTCAAGGAAATTGTATTTGTTATCATGCCTGCCAGGACTAATATGACACACCCCAAGATCTTTTACTTGAAGTCGATTTAGGTTTAATTTGACTGTATATTCTGTAAATGTGACTCTAAGGTAGAAGAAAGGTTTGGAAGGATTGCTTCAGCTATTGCTAATCTACGAAAGAAAAGCTAAATGATGGATCGAGTGCACTTAAACTTTTTTCCTAAAAGCTATTAATTTAGGTGTTTGTGAAGCTCTAATGACTGCTTAGATGTTAGAAATTCAGCATCTTTTACTGACGTTATTATGTTACTCACTTTGAAGACATCAGCATGTTTGGATATCCAAAGCCCATTTCCAAATGGAATAGGCCAGAAAAAAATTTTCGCAATACACAGGCCTATGTGTCACCATCTTTAACTCCCACTGGGACAGACCGACTTGGGCTTGTTGATTAACCAATGTTTATTTATAATTCCATATGTGATTCAGTGCAAGTAATCTTTGTGATTATTCCCCTACCTGTAATACTGTTAAAAGGATCATAGGAAATACAGGGTGAATGACTCAAGACGATTTATGCCATGCCAATACCCTCCCGCATTTTGCACCCTTTCATTCTTAAAAAGGGCAAAGCAGGTCACTCTCAGCATAGACTTATGGGTACCCATCCAAAAATCCAGGTTTAATATGAAGGCTGCTAGGATGTCAATGACTTGCAGGGGAAGTTTCTTCCTGAGATAGAGTAGGCACTGGATAATAAATTTGTCTCTTCAGCTCATTTCGTTTACAGGCTGGCAGAGATTTAAGTCCTTAGTTCTGGTATTGTTGAGTTACATGACTGCAAAGATACAGGAAATCAAGGATGACAGGGTCCTTAAGGGTGCAGAAACAGACTGCCTCACCAAAGTGTATAAAAACAGAATAGAGAGACCGATTTAAGCCTTTCCTGGTATTGCAGGGATTTTATACCAACAAACGTCTTGGTTAGAAACATATGGGGCCTTTCCAGTGGCTTAAACTGCCTAGAAAGATACATTCACATGGGGCTGGTAGTCAATTGGTCTTAATTAGGGAATGCAAAGGGATGACAACTTTGTTTGACTGGGATGATATGCCTTTAGATATTAGTTGCGTTAAACAGGGTTTTCTAACTACTGCTGTTACATGGTGGATGAAGGTGAAAACTGACCAATGTTCCAAGATCCCTGACTACATTATTATTCTGAAGTGGGGTACTTACTAAGCTGTAAGCTCAGGAACTCTTCCTGAATGTACCATGTTATGTCCAAGGAGAGTTGCTCACTGAACGTGACAATACTACATTTTGCCACATATAATCTGTCCTTTTTTCTGTACACCACTTGTTGAGGATTAAGTCCTGCTGCAATGAACAGGTATCAGACAAAGATTTGGCAACAAAAATAAGTCATGTTCTTACCATAATGTTGCATCTGTGTTACGATCTTCAACTATTTTTGACAGTCTAGTTACAGTCCTGATCCTCGGAAATGGTTCGGCCGTTATACAGCTTGTGCCAGCCAAAAACTTCTCGAGCTAAGATTCCACCTACAATGTCCCTCTCTACATTACCTCAGATTCAGTTTGCAGACTTACAGAAAAATAGAATGAAACTAAACTAAATGAAGCAGTCATGTCCAAGGTGCGTCCTAACAAGACACACAGGACAAAGGTTCACTCCTCAAGGAATTCATAGGAGGGGGAAGGAGGGTGGGATGCCAAGAAAGTATAGTTGTGTACACATCATAAATGTAGATGTTTGAGTGTATTCACTGTTGCAGTCATCACACTTGGGTTATCTGCCTGCAGGTAGCCCTCACAATCGTCCGGAATACCAGAGTCTTGGGATGTCTGCGTCGGATGCTGTCGCTTCTTCCATGATGTTAGGTCGTCGGGTGTATACAACAGGCAACAGATGCCATTACATCAGTTTTTCTTGCCCCAGATGTCAGGAGCCCCCAAATAGGAAGCTAGTACATGGTGGGGAACACCACCAGTAAAAAGTAAACACCACTGCCATTAAAAATGGCCATAGAGAGGAGAGGTAGAAAGGATAGAGAAAACCAGGGGGCGGGTGGGAGGGAAACCAGGACTGCAACAGTGAATACACTCAAACATCTACATTTATGGTAAGTGTACACAACAGTACTATGTTCTTCGTGTTTCACTGTTGCAGTCATCACACTTGGGTTGATTCCTAAAGCTGAGGAAGGGTGGAGGCAGTCAAGAAGTGTTAGGGCTGGCTAGCAGGCCTTGTAAGACTGCTGTAGCAAATCCGGCTCTGGATTTAGAAAAATAGTTAAGTGGTAATGCTTGGTGAAGGTGTGCACAGAACTCCAGGTTGCAGCTTCCAGAATGTCCCTGGTAGGGACTCTCCAGAGAAATGCTCTAGAGGTGGAAGTAGCCCTAGTGGATGTGGTCTGATCCCCTATGAGGTAGGTTTTCCATGGTGCTTGTAGCAGAAATGGATGTGGTGTGCTATCCATTTGGAAATGGTTTGCTTTGAAATGGTCTTGCCCTCTGCCCCTGTAGCAAAGCTGACTAGCAGCTGGTCAGATTTTCTGAAAGGTTTAGTCCTGTCAAGGTAGAACCTGAGCTGTCTGTGCACGTCCAAGGAGTGCAGGATCCTTTCCCCTTTATTCTGAGGATTAGGGAAGAAGGTTGACAAATGGACGGATTGGCTTAGAGCCACATTGGCCACCACCTTAGGCATAAAGGACAGGTTAGTCTTGAGAGGAAACCCCTATTAGCATGGAAAATAATGAAGGGTTCCACAGCCATTAGCACCTGTAACTCAGACACTCTTCTTGCTGAAGTTATGGCTAAAAGCAAGGTTGTTTTCCAAGAGAGGAATTTTTTTAACTCTGCTGAAGCAGCAGGTTCAAAAGGGGGAAGCATGAGCTTTTCCAGTACAAAGTTAAGGTTCCCAGACAGGGGTGGGTCCTCTCCTAGGGGGCCTTAAGTTGTTAGCCCATCTCAGGAACTGTTTGATGAGAGGATGAGAAAAAAGAGGTGGCTCAGTATTATAATGAGCTGAGATGGCAGATGCATGAATCTTAATGGAGGAGGATAGGCCTCTGTGGAGTAGGTCTGCTAGGTAATCCAGGATTAGAGGTAAGGAGGGCACTGCTGTGTCCTTTCCTTGAGACAGATTCCAAGAACAATAGCTTTTTCACTATTCAGCATAGGATTCCCTAGTACTAGGCCTTCTGGCTTCAAGAATGACGTCCAGCACCTGTTTGCTGAGGGTTGCTAGTGGTGTATTCAGGGGATAAGCCAGGCTGCAAAGTTTAGGGTTTGCAAATGTGGATGCAAAATCTTTCCCTCCTGCTGAGACAGCAGGGTAGGAGTGTGGTGAAGGTGGCAGTGTTGTCAGACTGTGTAAGAGTGGGTACCAGTGCTGGCGTGGCCAGTCTGAGGCAATAAGAATTGCCCTTGGCCTGTACTGTTTGATCTTGAGTAGTACTTTTGAGAGGAGGGGCAGAGGGGGAAAGGCATAAATTGAGAGGTGTTGCCATTGGAAGGATAGGGCATCCACCTTCCAGGCCCTGTTGTGAGGGTTTCTGGTGCAGAATTTGCTTAACTGGTGGTTTCTCGGGGGAGGCAAAGAGGTCCACCTCCGGTGTCCCCCACCTCTTGATTACAAGGTGTTGGGCTCCAATTTCCACTCGTGTGGGTCTAGGAGATTTCTGCTTAAGTCGCCTGCCAGTGAATTTTGTTTGCCTGGCAGGAATTGATGTTGTAGATGCACTTGATTGCTCAAGGCTGTGTTCTACAGGGCCATGGCTAACCTGCAGAGTGGGTAAGAAGGGGTTCTCCCATGCTTATGTACCACATAACTGTGGTGGTTGTCTGTTTTTATCAGCAGCTGTCCTGGAAGGATTAGGTATTTGAAGACTGTCAGAGCATTCTGTACAGCTAGCATCTCTTTTTGACTGATGTGCAGGACAATTTGGCCTGGGCTCCAGTGGCTCTGAATGCATTTGCATGCCATGTGAGCCCCCCATGCATAGTCTGATGGGTCTGTAGTCAGGGTTTGGGTGGCGAGGGGTTGAGTGAAAGGCAGTCCCTTGTTGTGGTTTGCATGCTTCTGCCCACCAAAGAAACTCTGCCCTTAAACAAGGTATGACTGGAATGATTGTTCCCAGGTCCTGAGAATATTGGCCCCAAAGACTTTTTAAGCACCACTGAAGTTTCCTCATATGCAGTCTTGCATATGGAATTAGCAGAATACATGAGGCCAAGAACCCTAGGGCTTGCAGTATTTGCCTTGCAGATAGCTGGTTTCTGGTGGCCAGTTGTTTGAAGTAGTCTGTCAGATAGACCTGTTTTTTTTCTGGAGTGAGAAATGCCATCTGGGAAGTTGTATCCAAGCTTGCTCCTAGGAATACAACCTTTTGACTGGGCACCAGTTGTGATTTCTTTTTGTTGATGGTGTACCCCAATGAAGTGAAGGCTTTTTACAAATGCCACGTGCTGAAGTAGCAATTCCTGTCTGTCCACCTGAATCAGGCAATCGTCCAAGTATGGGAAAATTTGGATATTTCTCTGCCTGCAAAATGTAATGGCTGTAGCCAAGCACTTTGTGAATACTCTGGGCGCAGTAGATAAGCCAAAGGGAAGTCCAGAGAAAGTACAGTTTTGTACCTACCATAAATGTAGATGTCCGAATTGGATAGCATCTGCAGTCATAACAACTGGGTTGTCCTGTCGTCAGGCAGCCCTTCAGTCGGCCGGATTCCAAAGTCCGGGTCCAGCTTCGGCTGATGTCGCACTTCACCCGACGTCATCTCTGTTGGTCTTCGGGTATAAAAGCATCAGCCAACGCCATTTTCTTCAGTGTTTCTTGCCCCAGATGCCAGAAGCCCTATAGAAGGCTAAAAATTTTGGATAGATGCCAATGTTTCCAAAAGATAGAGGTAAACACAAAAATAAGCATGTATGTACATAAATACAAACAAATACACCATGAAAGAAATCCCCCCACTAGCTAGCTATTAGAAGGGTAAACACCCTAGGAGTACCACAGAGGGGAAGGAGGGAGGGTAATCCTGACTGCAGATGCTATCCAATTCGGACATCTACATTTATGGTAGGTACAAAACTGTACTATGTCCTTCATGGATGCATCTGCAGTCATAACAACTGGGTAGAATACCATAGCCAACTAGGGGAGGAGGATAAAAGTAAATTATGGTGTGTTTAGGATCCCCTGCAGAACAGCAGTGACAAACCCTGCTCGGGATCTGGAATATAGAGGTAAATTATAATTCTTGGCAAATGTATGCACGGAGGTCCAAGTAGCCGCCTCAATAATGTCTTTGGTAGCCACTCCTCGCAAGAAGGCTGTGGTAGTGGCTGTTGCCCTTGTAGAATGAGGTCTTATGTTCTGTGGAATTGGCTTTCCATGGAAGGAGTAACAGAATCGTATGCAATTTCCTATCCATTTGGAGATTGTCTGTTTGGAAATAGCTTTTCCTTCCCTTCCTGTTGCATAGGCTACGAAAAGTTGGTCAGTCTTTCTGCTATTTTTTGTTCTGTCCAAGTAGTAGCGTAGCTGTCTATGTACATCCAAGGTATGCAGTATTCTTTCCCCTCTGTTTTGTGGGTTGGGAAAGAAGGTAGGCAGGTGGATTGCCTGGTTTAAAGACACTCTGGATACCACCTTAGGCATAAATGTAGGATTAGTCCTCATGGACACTCTATCTTGGTGGAAGATTAGAAAGGGTTGCACTGCCATTAAGGCCTGTAGTTCTGAAACCCTCCTTGCTGAAGTAATTGCCAGTAGGAAAGCAGTTTTCCATGACAGGTGTTGTAGGTCTGCTGTTGCTGCTGGTTCAAAAGGTGATAGTGTCAATTTTTCTAGCACAAAGTTCAAGTCCCAAGCTGGCAATGGTGGTTTCCTTGGAGGTTTTACATTCTTGATTCCTCTGAGGAACTGCCTGAGCAAAGGGTGTGAAAAACAGGTGGATCAAAGCTGTATTCTGCTGAAATAGCTGATGCATGAATCTTGATGGAGGAGTAGGACAGGCCTGAATGAAGTAGTTCGCCAGATACTCCAGAATGTTAGGCATATCTATGTTTGATACATCTTTTCCTCTTTCAGAACTCCAAATGACAAACCTTTTCCATTTCCCAGCATAATTCCTTCTAGTTGAAGGCCTGCGTGCTTCAAGAATAATGTCTTTAACTCTTTGTGAAAGTTCTGTATTAGCAGCTGCTATGTGATGTTCCATGCAGTCAGTTGCAGCGTTTTAGGTTTGGATGCATGGTGCTGAAGTTGTTCTGAGTTAGCATCAAAGGCATCAGGGAATTGGCCACATATTGTTCGAGACATGCTCCTCAGCAGTGGGTACCAATGCTGTCTTGGCCCGTTTGGAGCTATCAGGATTATCCTTGGACGTTCCTCCTTGATTTTTAGTAGTACTTTGTGTATCAAGGGAAGAGGTGGGAATGCATATGCTGTTAGGCCTTTCCAGCTGAAGGAGAGCGAGTCCACTTTCCATGCTAGTGGGTGGAATGTCCTTGTGCAGAATTTTTGAGCTGGTGATTGAGAGGTGATGCGAATAGATCTATCTGAGGCATTCCCCATTTCTTCGAGATGGTCTTGAAGATATCCGGGTGCAGCTGCCATTCGTGGGCATCCGATGTGGTCCTGTTTAACATATCTGCTAGAGAGTTTTCTTTTCCTGGCACAAATATTGCCTGTAACTGGATGTTGTAGCTGAGTGCCAGGGTCCACAGCTCCAAAGTCATTCTGCATAGGGGTAAGAATGAGTGCCTCCCTGTTTGTTGATGTACCACATGACTGTGGTGTTGTCTGTCCTTATCATCAAGTGGTCCTCCTTGAGAAATGGTCTGAACTTTTGGATTGCCAGTTTTACTGCCAGCATTTCTTTTAGGTTGATGTGCAGGTGAAGTTGGTCCTGTGTCCACAATCCTTGCACGCATTTGTCCAGCATATGCGCCCCATCCTAGGTCTGAAGCATCTGTTGTGATGGTCTGGCTTGCTTGACCCTTGCGAAAGGGCAGGCCTGGGTTTGACTGGCATGCCTGAGCCCACCATAGGAACTCCTGTTTTAAGCATGGTATTAGTGGGATTTCCGTTTCTAGGCTGTGTCTGTGTTGGGACCATAAATTCTTTAGGTATCACTGTAGTTTTCTCATATGTAGTCTGGCAAATGGAACCAAGATTATGCATGATGCCATGAAACCCAAGGCCTGCAGTACCTTTCTTGCTGTTAATTTGTTCAGTTTTGTTAGTGCCAAGAAGTAAAGAGGGAGTTCTTTTTGTTTTTCTGTAGTTAGGAATGCCATTTGTCTTACTGTGTCCAATTCCGCCCCCAGGAAAGTCCTTGTCTGGGATGGTATCAGTCTTGACTTTTGTAAATTGACTGTGTATCCCAGTGCTTGAAGCAAGTAAATGACCCTTTGTAAATCTGTTGTCAGCTTGCTTTTGTTGTCTCCTTGTATCAGGCAGTCGTCCAGGTATGTATAAATTTGAATTCCCTGTAGTCTGCAATGGGCGATTACTGATGCCAGGCATTTTGTGAATACTCTGGCTGCAGTAGAAAAGCCAAAGGGCAATGCTGAGAATTGATAGTGCTCTGATCCTGCAAGAAATCTGAGGTATCTTCTGCAGATTGGTCGACTGGGGACGTGCAGGTATGCCTCCTTGAGATCTAGAGTTACCAGCCAACACTCCTTGCCCAGCATGGGAAGAAGTTGCTGTAGGGTCAGCATTTTGAATTTTGGGACAATGATGTAAGTATTCAGGGTGGACAGGTCTAGAATTGGTCTCCAACTTTTTCCTTTCTTGGAACTAGGAATAGTCTGGAGTAGAACCCTTTCCTTGCTCTGCTGTTGGCACTTTCTCCACGGCTCTCATGTTTGCTAACTCCATTATCTGTTGTAGAGCCTCTGTCTTTTGATTTGGAGGTAGATTTGGCATTCCTCTTTGTCTGGTAAAGTGTGGAAGTGGAACCGTAACCTTGATCTATGGTTCAGAAATCCACTTGTCCTTTGTTATGTTGTGCCAGTTTTTGAAAATAAGGTTAGCTTTCCGCCTAGAGGAGCTGCTATTTGTTCCCTGGTAGGCGGGTTTAGGATTAAGTCACTGTGGCTGTGTGGATGTAGTGGCAGGTGTTGAGTCTGTGCCTCTGTTGTTACCTTGCCACTGTCGCCCCTCTGTAGGCACCTCCTCTGGATTGGTTTCTGCCTCTGGAACGTCTATTCCTGCCCCTTTGAGGTCTTGTGGAGTCAGGAAAGGACCAATTTTGGCAGGCCAGTTCCTGCTAAACCTTGGGGGTTGAACCTGCAAGAAATCTTTAACTGTCTGGACTGATTTTGCCTTTTCTTCCATTTTCTTCATAATCTGCTGGGCAGGTGTACCAAACAAACTTGTTTTATCCATAGGAGCATCTAGCAATTTAGATTTAACATGATCCGTTAAATCTTGCTTCTTTATCCATGCATGCCTTCTAATTACAGTGCCAGTCATGGCTGATCTAAATGAAGCCTCCAGTGCATCATAGCCACATTTTAAAGAATGGTTACTAACTTGCTGTATGTTATTTACCATTTCTAATACATATTTCTTATCAAGAGATTCATCAGTGGTTAGCTTTTTAGTTAACTGATCAAGCATAAACTCTTGGTATTGTATCATGTGAAACTGACAGTTTAAAGCTCTAGCTGAGAGAGTGGCTGAAGTGTAAACCTTTTACCCCATCTGTCTAATGACCTTGCTTCCCTTTCAGAAGGAACAGGGTTTTTAGCTATGGTCGCTGCTACTGCCTTGGGACCCTGGGAAATAGTTTCGGGTCTGCAAGAGGGGCCTTGTAAAGGTGGTGATGAGTATCTGGCACCCTGTAAAATCTGTCTGGTTTGGCAAGGGGTTGGGGTTAAGAATCTGGACCGGAGCAGACATCATTGAAAGCATCATCCACCACAGAGAGAACAGGAGGTATAGCTAAGGGCCTGTGCTGTGGAAGGTGCAAAAGGTCCTAAGTCTTTTCCTGGAGTCTGAAAAATCGTGTTGTTGCCATTGGAACTGTTCTCATGGCATGCAAGGTTTCCCCAAAGGAGAATTCTTCTGGTGGGGAAGCAGCTGGAATGGATTCTTCAGCATCAGAATCTTCAAAATTGGAGAAAGGAGCCTCTGGCTGGTCAGTTATGTCTGATTCATCAGCAGAATCATCAGAGGACACTGGCTCATGGGGCTCTGCCCTAGGTCTCTTCTCTGGGGGCTGAGAGGCCCTGTCTGGGTGAGATTGAGATCCTCTAATTAATGAAATTAAATCTTCTGCCAAAGTAAGCATTTGAGAACTGGAAGAGGGCCTGGTTGTGGGGGGTTTAACAGGCACTGTTTTAGTAGTCTTGGCTGCTTTAGTCCTAGCGAAGGCCTTTATGGACATGGCTGCTGGAGGCCTAGCAGCACCACGTGCTGGGGTAGAGACATCCAAGGGAATGGTGTCTGATAAGTCAGTGGTAAGCACCGTAGTGGGTAAAATTTCTGAGGCCGATTCAAGAGTGTTAGCAGGGACCTCAGTTGTAGAGATAGATTCAGCTGTATTTTGATCAGTTTTCTCGGTTTCGGCCGAAACAGAGACACTCGCGGTTTGCTTAACCATGGTTTCGGCCGAAACCGCGGACCGCGAGTGTCGGTCTTTTCTTTGCGTTTTTGGCAGAATGCGTGGTCGGAGGATCCGGCGGCATAATGTACGCAAAGTCAGAACCGAAAACTGTTCTGCAAACTCCGACCGGCGTCTAAGCGTTCGTCGGTTGAAAGAAGCACAGGACGAACAGGCTGCTACGTCGTGGGCTGGGCCTAAGCAAGGCAGGCAGTAAGAGTGGAAATCTTTATGAGGTATTTGTTTCCCACAGGTTAAACAATTATTAACTTTTTCTGACATCGGCTGAGGCAAGAAAGAGTCCCCAACGGGGTACTTAGCTTTAGAAGTCTTCGAAGTAGTATTCGGTAGAAGTAATCTCTGGATCCGACCGACCGGCACTTGCGAACAGCTTCTGCTTCGGGCGCCACGCGGCAAGAAAGACTGAAGAAAATGGTGTCGGCTGATGCTTTTATACCCGAAGACCAACAGAGATGACGTCGGGTGAAGTGCGACATCAGCCGAAGCCGGACCCGGACTTTGGAATCCGGCCGACTGAAGGGCTGCCTGACGACAGGACAACCCAGTTGTTATGACTGCAGATGCATCCATGAAGGACATCTGATAGTGCACACAGCCTGCCCTGAAGCGTAAATATTTCCTGCATGAAAAGTAATCCCAGCAGTATCCACCAAGCAAATGGTGAAATTCGAACAGCTCACAATAAGGTAGATCCAAAAGAAAGGTCCAAAATTTCAGTAGAAAACAGCTTTATTTAAACGCCACAATCCTGTTCAACGTTTTTCATCAATGTAAGACTTCGTCAGAATACAAACATCTACAACAGTACGCTGCCTTATATAGAACCTACCCTACATAGGCAATCCTCTAATTACTCAATTAACTAATTTAAAAATACCACCCACATTAAAGAAACAGCACAAACTAAAAAGCTTTTTACAAAAAATGTATAATGAAATTAATATGTTAATCATAAATACTGTTTTTCAAAGAATGAAATTTAACTAATCTATTCTAAATTCATAAATTAACTTTCATAAATGTTTATATATTAACTGAACTTATATAGGTTAAAAACAAGGGTAAAAATACATCCTTATATTTGCTGTACTGAAGTTAATAACTCTTGAGTTAAAATCTAAAGTAATAATTATTATTTAAAAATAATAATAATTTAATACACAAATCAAAAACTTTAATACATACACCTTGCATATATATAAAACATGACCATCATACAATCTACAACCCAAAAGAGAAACACATGATGGCATATTTATTTCACACCCTCACAAGGGTATTTTTTAAAACATTTCAATGCAAATTACAACAATAGGCTACCTAAATCTGTTGTGCTTTTAATTTCAAATATGGTACAATGGATATGTGGTCGTTCAATCCTGGGAAGCGATTGGATTCTAAAAGAATCTGCCAATAGGTCTCCTGATGGCATAATTTTACTTCCCAGGGACCACCCCTAGCACTTTTAGCCACTGAATCCAGAATGAAGAACAGAAAAGTTCCGTCCTCACAATTTATAGTATGCCTGTAAAGGGCATTATTACCGTTACACTTCTGTATGTCGTAATAGTGCTCATATATACGCCTTCGGAGTGGTCGTTCGGTCTTCCCAACATAAAATGATTGGCAGCCCTGACATACTGCCAAATAAACCACCCCAAATGAAAGGCAATTGTAAAATTTTTTTGCAACAATTTTCCTATTTCTGCTCTCCAAATAAATCATTTCTTGATTCAAGATGTATTTACATTGTGAGCACCCCCCACATTTATATGTCCCTTTCCTTTGGTCTCTCATACTCTGTGGTTGAATCTCCTGCTCCAAGATTCTTTTAACATTGAATCCTTTTCTATAAATTGTTTTAACCTTTCTATCTTTAAGGTTACTCAGGTCAGTGATATCCTGAAAAGTTTTAAACTCTTTCTCAATAATGTTGGTTAACCTACCAACATTTGCACTATAATCAGTCACAAATAACAAATGGTCTTTCTCAAAGGTCTGTAGGTCATACGATTGTGTGGTCCCTAGGTCCAGTAACACCTGCCCCAAAATGGGTTTGAATCTAATGGACCTTCCTAACATGACCTCTTTTTTCACTGAATCAATCAAATGTGATGGGTAACCCCTGTCCAAAAACATCGAGGTTAATACCTCACATTCCAGCTCGAATTCTGAATCCTGGGAGGTCATCCTTGATATCCTAACAAACTGCCCTTTGATAATCCCTTTCTTTTGAAATCCCGGGTGTGAACTAAGAAAGTGTAGGTAACTATTTGAAAAGGTAGGCTTTCTGTATACTTTAGAACTAAAACCAAAAGGGTTTTTCTTTATCGTAACGTCCAAATAGTTAACCTCTTCCATGAACACCTGATGTGTAAATTTCAAAAATGAGGTGGTGGAATTTATATATGTCAGGAACTCATCAATAGTTTCAATGGGGCCAGTCCAAAAAATACAAATATCGTCCAGGAATCTTGAGTAATGGGTCCAGTTATCAATAAACTCGCAGTCATGAATGAATTTTTTCTCCCAAACGGCCATGACCATGTCGGCATAGGTAGGCGCACAGTTTGCCCCCATCGATACTCCACTGGTCTGCTGGAAATACTCCCCATCATAAAAAACAAAGTTGTTCTTCAGTACCAGCTCTAAAAGACCTATAATCATGTGCACATCGTTGTTCGAAATAGTTGGACGTTCCCACAAGGCTTCCTCTATCCACTCCAAACCTATTTCAGTAGGAATAACCGTAAATAAATCTACAACATCTATGGTCAGAAAAATGAGGTTTGGCTTACATAATTCCGGGGTGATCCTCCTCAAAAATTCCCACGAATCCTTAAGAAGATGAGTTTCCTTGCCCCAAACCTGTTTCAATTTCCAATCCAAGAGCTTTGAAATTGCGTGGGTCTTTGAGCCTTGTGCGGCCACAATAGGTCTTAAAGGTGGATCTTCGACACATTTGTGAATCTTGGGAATTCCAAATATGGTTGGTACTTTGGGGGAGGGGGTCTCTAGAAAGGAGTATGTATCAAACTCAATAACCTCCTGGTCAAGCATATCCTTGATGGCCAGATCAATCTTTCGATATGACAGTAAAATTTCATTTATAGATGTCAAGGTATATCGATTGGAATCAAATAAAATGTCATTCATTTTACTCTGATACAAAATTTCATTCATAAATACCGTACCCCCACCCTTGTCTGGTTGCATGACCCTCACCTGGTGGTTCTGTGCCAGGTCCTGCAGTAACTGGCTTTCAGAATAGCTAAGATTGTACTCCACCTCACCTCGGTGTAATTCCTGGCGAATAAGTTTCTCAATCCTGGCCTCCAGGTTACTAAGTTGTGGATGTAATGGGGATGAAATGTGCTAGATTTTTGAGATGTAAACTGGGTGTAATCGTGTATGACAAAAAAGATGTTCCAAATTTAATTTACGAATGAACAGTTTCAGGTCCAAAATGCTGTTAACCAAGTGGCTACCCCTAGAAGGAACAAACTTAAATCCCTTGGTAAACAGGTCAAAACATGTACTGGTAATGGAAAAATCACTATAGTTGTAAATGTGATACCCTTTCCTACTATAACACCTATACAAACCAATGTTGGAAATAGAAATATCCTCTTTCATTGCCAACCCAGGTTCTGATTCCTTTTCCACCCCTGCATACGTTTCTCCTTCCCTTGTGCAAAAATGGGATACAATGGGTAGGGTGGTCCCCCCTGCTGGTTCCTTATACGTTCTGATCTCCTTGGTAAAAAATGGTCACCTGAATTAATTATTGGATTTTCTGAATCCAATGCTTCCATCCCCTCCTCCTCAACTAAAATGGGGGACGTAGGTTGAACCCTAACCTCGGTCTCATCTTTCGACCAGGAATTCCTAAAATACATGTTAGCACTTTGGGGAGGTTTAGGGTATTGTCTCCCTTCCCTGTATTCCCTAAGGTCCCTATTTAATTTATTATGTTTCCTTTTAATGACCATGTCACAGTGTTTGTCAATGCGTTTACGAACCTCCTGATATTTACAATTCTGGCTTTCAACTGTAAACAATAGGTCACTAGTAATTCTTTCATTACATTTGAATATTTCTTCAGTTAAGCTTCGAATTTCATTCTCATTTCTTTTCATAATGGCCTGAACTATTTCAAGCCCACACCTATCAAAGGCTTTAACTAGGTCCCTATGAAAATCGCTACCACAAATAACATGGTTTGGGTACTTGTGTACCCTCAACCCTTTGGGTACAATGCTTCTTGTAACACATTCAGATAAATACATATTGTCAAGTACTAGGTTTTTGTACCTGTGTAAAATGTCCTCAAGAATGCGTAGATTTTCATCGTAGGAAATACTCTCAGTAGAACGGGGGCTAGTGCTCCCAGAAAAAATCTGGCCTGGCAGGAATTGATGTTGTAGATGCACTTGATTGCTCAAGGCTGTGTTCTACAGGGCCATGGCTAACCTGCAGAGTGGGTAAGAAGGGGTTCTCCCATGCTTATGTACCACATAACTGTGGTGGTTGTCTGTTTTTATCAGCAGCTGTCCTGGAAGGATTAGGTATTTGAAGACTGTCAGAGCATTCTGTACAGCTAGCATCTCTTTTTGACTGATGTGCAGGACAATTTGGCCTGGGCTCCAGTGGCTCTGAATGCATTTGCATGCCATGTGAGCCCCCCATGCATAGTCTGATGTGTCTGTAGTCAGGGTTTGGGTGGCGAGGGGTTGAGTGAAAGGCAGTCCCTTGTTGTGGTTTGCATGCTTCTGCCCACCAAAGAAACTCTGCCCTTAAACAAGGTATGACTGGAATGATTGTTCCCAGGTCCTGAGAATATTGGCCCCAAAGACTTTTTAAGCACCACTGAAGTTTCCTCATATGCAGTCTTGCATATGGAATTAGCAGAATACATGAGGCCAAGAACCCTAGGGCTTGCAGTATTTGCCTTGCAGATAGCTGGTTTCTGGTGGCCAGTTGTTTGAAGTAGTCTGTCAGATAGACCTGTTTTTTTTCTGGAGTGAGAAATGCCATCTGGGAAGTTGTATCCAAGCTTGCTCCTAGGAATACAACCTTTTGACTGGGCACCAGTTGTGATTTCTTTTTGTTGATGGTGTACCCCAATGAAGTGAAGGCTTTTTACAAATGCCACGTGCTGAAGTAGCAATTCCTGTCTGTCCACCTGAATCAGGCAATCGTCCAAGTATGGGAAAATTTGGATATTTCTCTGCCTGCAAAATGTAATGGCTGTAGCCAAGCACTTTGTGAATACTCTGGGCGCAGTAGATAAGCCAAAGGGAAGTCCAGAGAACTGATAGTGCACACAGCCTGCCCTGAAGCGTAAATATTTCCTGCATGACCCCCTTACGGGATGTGCAGATAAGCTTCTTTTAAGTTTAGAGCGACTAACCAGGCAACCTTGGCTAGCATAGGGAGAAGCTGTTGCAGGGTAAGCATCTTGAATTTCGGGACTACCAGAGAGGTGTTAAGAAGTGATAGATCTAGGATTGGGTGCCAAGAGCCCTCTTTTCTGGGCACCAGGAAAAGTCTGGAGTAGAAACCCTGCCCCTTTGTTCTACTGGAACAAGTTGAATAGCTCTGATATTAAGCAGGGAAAGCATCTGCTTTTGAGCCTCTGCCCACTGGTTTGGAGGAAGGTCTGGAAAATGGCTTGGGTTGGCAGTGAGTGGAAGTAGAATCTGCACCCCTGGGATACAATGTTTAGGACACATCGGTCCTGAGTAATGGACATCCAGTTTTTTGCATGAAGGGCAAGTTTTCCTCCTAGGGGCACAAGTAATTGGCCAGGGCTGGGAAGCATAACTGAAAAGTCATTCTGAACTTTTTCTATAAGGGAGCGGCTTTAGATCTCTGCATACCCTAAGACTGTAGTCTGGGTGGCCTGTTTCCCCTGGGTTTGGACTGAGAAGGCCTGGAACGGGCTGGAAAGGACCAATTTTTAGAAGGCCAAAGCCTACTGAATCTAGGTGGCTGCACTTGTAAGAATTCTTTAACGGTTTGCATAGATTTAGCTTTTTCTTCCATCTTTTTAAGAACGTCTTCTGCTTTGGTACCAAACAAACGGTCCTGATTTAAAGGAGTGTCTAGTAATTTTGATTTGACATGATCTGGCAAGGTTTGTTCCTTCAGCCAAGCATGCCTTCTCAATATAGACCCCATGACTGCAGCCCTGCAAGATGCTTCTAGGGCATCAAAGCCACACTGCAAAGTATGCTTACTAACTTGGTTTGCAGAATGTATTAACTCTTGTAAATATTTCTTTTCTGCACAATCTGGAAGTAACACCATTTTTTTGTTTAATTAGTTCCATATGATGTTGCTGGTACTTCAACATGTGAAACTGGCAATTCAAAGCCCTGATGGCAAGAGTTGCAGAGGTATATACCTTCATGCCCCATTTGTCTAAAGCTCTGAATCCCTGTCTAAAGGGGTAGGGGGTTTTTGGTTTAGTAGCCTTAATGCCTTTAGGTCCCTGGGAAATGGTCTCTGGATCCGCAGTAGGATTCTTAAAGAGAAATTTGTGAGAATCAGGTACTCTAGTACCTGTCAGGTTTTCTAGGGGCCAGTGGTAAAGTGGAGTAAGACTGGATTCCATGAAGACATCATCTACAATATCCAGGACAAGGGGTAAAGCTAAAGGCCTGTGCTGAGGTAACTCTAAAAATTCTCTTGAGTCTCTTTTTGGACTGAGGATAGTCCTAGCATTCTCAGCGGAAATGCGCTCTCAAAGTATGCAAGGTTTCATCAAAAGAAAAATCCTCTGGAGGGGAGGCAGAGGGAATGGATTCCTCTGCATCTGAATCCTCATAGGTTGATGAGGGTATGTCCTGGTAATCAGAAGGGTCAGAGTCAAACTCCTGGTCTGTAGAATCAGAATGAAACTCAATTTTTTGTCTTTTAGCGGGGGAAGGCTGGCTTCCTCTAATTAGGGTAATAAGGTCTTCAGCCAGTCTAAGCATTTGTTTTTGTGGCATGGGAGCTTGAGCATGTGCTTTGGTTGTCGTTTTTTAGGCGTAGTGCGTATTCTGGGCCTGAGAAACTCAGTAGTTTTAGCTAAAAACGAAGTTGTCGGTTTAATGCAAACATTATTAGGTCAGAATACACCCTCAGAAGCTGGTGCCTGCACAGCAGCTCTGGACCCATCCAAGGTAGAGACATCCACAGGTTCCATAGTTGAAGAAGCATCTCGTGGCATACCTGACTCAAAATGGGTCTCAGCAGAGGCCTGCGAATCTGTAGAAGCAAGCATCAGGGGCTGTAAAGGTGCCTCACTGAGTAACGGCGGGCTGGCGAATAGCTTAACGGAAGCGTTGTCGGCAGTTTTGGAGCTATGTGGTCTGTCTCTGCCTTTATCTTCACATTTTTTCAGAAGATCAGTAGTTGGATAGTTTATCAAAGCCATTTCGGAATACAGAGAATGAGAGCGAAATAATTTAGCGACAAAGATAGCCCGAAGACGAATGGTTCGGGTGTTAAACAAGGCACAAAACTGACAGCGAGGGACGTTGTAGTCTGGGCCTAAACAGGTGACAGAGTAATAATGAAAATCTCTGTGAGGTATTTGCTTTCCACAGGCAATACAATTGTTAACTTTTTCTGACATCAGTTAGAGCAAGAAAAAAGAATCCCAAACGGGATATTAGCTTTAGAAGACTTCAGGTTTGAAACTCGAAAAACGAAAATTTCAGGTAGCGGCCGACCTGCACTTGTGAACTGCTTCTGCTTCGGGCTCCTTCTTGGCAAGAAAGACTGATGTAATGGCGTCGGCCTGCCTGTTTTATACCCCTAACGTTATGGAAGAAGCGACAGCACCGGAAGCAGAAATTCCAAGACTGGTATTCAGGCCGACTGAGGGGTACTTGCAGGCAGATAACCCAAGTGTGATGACTGCAACAGTGAAACACGAAGAACATCTGATGAAGATTGGCAACACAGATGGAACATTACGGTACAAACATAACTTCTTTACCTGATGTTGTCCATCCTCATCTATTCTTGACAGCTGGGACATAGTCCCTAGTTACTTTAGATCCTGGGTAGCCCTATGGAAGGACATTTCTGAGAACCATAGAACCAAAGGAGGCTCTTCCACTGGAGACTAAATCCAGTTTGTAATGAGTAATAAAAATATGTGGAGTAGCTCATGTTACTGCTATGCATATTTCACTCATGGAAGCCTTAGAATGGTGGCCATTGATCTGGTGGAATGTGCCTTCACCAGCACAGGTAACTTGAGATTCTTTCTATTATAAATGTAAGTAATACAATCTCTTAACTATTTTGACAAGGTAACCTTAGAAACAGATTTCCCTAAAGTTGTGCCAGAAAAGGATATGAACAACTGTTCTGATTTGCTAAATTCTTTAGTTCTGCTAAGGCAGAAGCGTAATTGTCTGTAAACATCCAACAAGTATAGGCAATATTCCCCTTTGTTGGATAAATTGGAAAAGAAAACAGACAAGTCTAAGGCTTGATTAATGCTGGACTCAGACTACCTTCAGAAGGATGGATGGATTGGTTCTTTGTGTATCTCTATCCTTATGGAAAATTAAGTAAGGGGTTTTGAACATAAGGCCAGCAATTCAGACACTCTTCTTGCAGAGGTTATAGCTATGAGAAGCATTTTCCAAGATACAAACTAAGTCGCATGTCGCCACTGGTTCAAAGGAGGTAAGTAGCAGTGAATGCAAAACAGTCAGGTCCCATGGGGGTAGAGGATCTTTAAATGGAGGCTTTAATTGTATAGTCCCTTGAGTAAATCCTTATAGTCTATGTGAATTTAAAGGGAGGTCTCCGAAGCCATTATGAAAATTAAAAGATGGCAGCTAGAATGACTAACGGTGGAGGTGGAAGATCTTTTAGCAAAAAAGGATGGCCAGAAATTCTAAAACTGTTTCCACGGGAGCTAAAAAAGGGTCAAGACGATTATTGCAAGCCCGGATTGAAAATATCTTCCACTTAGGGCACAGCTTCCTACTGGATGGTTTATGCAATGCCAGCAACATTTTTCACACCAGGGGATGGTATATCATTATTCCTGGCGACTATCAGAATTGGAAGAACAACGCAGCTAGCATGAGACTTTGAAGATTGGGATGCACCAGTCCCTGAGGGGAGACAGTAGCTCTGGAAATGGGCCCAGAATCCATGGGCTGTGAACTAGATGAGGCCATAGGAAGAGAAACCAAATTTGTTGAGGCCAGTAGGGTGCAATGAGGATCAGCCACAAATAGACAAACCAAACCAGTAAGCACCACAAGTTCCAAGGCAGTAATCCAAGCTGAGCCACATAGTTGAGATGAATAAATGTCTTGTGAGCGCACTTTCACTTCGTAAAATACAAAGCTTCATCAGAACAAGAAAGTCATTGTGTCAGGTGCATTAAATAATCTCATTTTAAATTGAGTAATTGTTTCTTAAAGAGACCGTTAGTCTCCTCAATACTTCAAATATTCAATGTTTGTAACCACTTTAAAAATACAAACAACTTTAAAAGTCAATCAAATTCATATTAGAGTTCTTTGAATTTTAATGCCTCTGAATAAATCTGAAATAACGAATTTCATAGTATAATGAATAAATAATACTAAAACGTGTATGGAAATAATTAAAATAAATAAATACTAGTTGATATTAATGTTAATATAGTAATACCAACTCCCCCCTTTACACACTTTTTTCATGTTTGTTTTCATAAAATAAAACCAATGGGAAATATAGCATACTGCGTAAAACATAGTTTGGCAGTACAATCGTAACTTAGCCTGTCTTAACTTCAGCACACTATTAATACTGATACAAACATTAAGACCAGGGAGTCTCCCAGCATCAGTTTTTAACTGCTAAAATAACTCTGAATTCAACCCTAGACTCCCAGTTTCCTCCATGTGGGTCAGTGACTATCTGTTCAACTACTGCAAACTTGATATTCATATTTTTACAAACTGAAGTGTGTTTGTAAAAAGCATTAGATTCCTTACCTTTACTAATTTCATAAAGGTGCTCATAAATCCTTTTCCTAAGGGTACGTGTAGTTTTTCCAACATAGAAGCGGTTACAAACTACACAAATTCATATGTAAATTAATCATTTCGTACTGCAATTGTAGTGTTTAAAAGCTGTTAACCTAATGCCTCTAGAGGGAATCTGTATGTCACTGCCCTCTAGGATAAATTCACATTGACGACAGGCATCACATTTAAAAGTGCCTCTTCTTGACCTCTCAGTTCTGTCCTGATTGTCATTCTTCTTCTCGAATATATCCTTTAAATGCAATGAGGATCACTTTGCTTCTCAATCTGGCTGCTTTCTTGAGAAAGAGTGGGATTAGAGGGAAGGGTCCAATCAAGAAAAGCATCTCTCGGAGACTCCCCCTGAGGGGGGAGTAGGGCAAAGTAGGTTCTGCACTTGCTGTTTAGGGGCGATACAAAAAGATCACAGCAAGGGTGGCCCCAGCAATGAAAGATCCGCTTCACTATATCAGGATTGAGAGACCACTCATAAGTCAGTAGAATGCATCTGCTTAGTTTGTCCGCTATTGCGTATGAACTCCCCAGGATGTGCTTTGCTATCAGAAAGTGGTTGGAGGCAATGCCCATTGCCACACTCTATGGGCTTCTTGACACAGGGGGTTAGGATTTGGTTCCCCCTTATTTGCTGATATACCAGACCACAGACATGTTTTCTGATTGGATTGCAACTGTTCCATGAAGGAGGACAGATTGAAATGCTTCCAGCGCTAATAGCGCTGTCCTGAACTCCAGAACGTTGATATGCAAATTGGCCTCTATTGGGGACCAACTGCCTTGGACCGTCTTTCCCAGATAATGTCCCCCATCCCATCTGGGAAGCATCCGTGGTCACTATGACCTTGGCTTGAGGAGGGACAAAGGGGCAACATAAAAGAATTTCTTCCGATTCCATCCACCAAGACAGGTCCTTTTTGCAGCAACTGGTGATAAAAATGAGGTAGTTCATGGGATTGGTTACAACAGACCATTGATTTGCAAGAAGCCACTGCAGTAACCTCATGTGGAATCTCGCTAGCAGGACCAGAGTGATAGCCGCTGCCATGGACCCAAATGCCTGAAGCACCAGTAAAGGCTGATATTTTGCCCCCAGAAGAGAATGTACTTGGGATTTTATCTTCTGTAATCTGTGAAGGGGAGGGAGGCTACACATGAGAGGGTATTTAAATGAGCTCCTATGAATTCCATACCCTGAGGAGTCAATTGACCATGATGCTGGGACAACTGTACGGTGAATTCTGTTGTTTGCAGTAGTAGAAGTCTGGTGGTAGTGGTGATGAGCCAGTCTTCTAGATATGGAGACACCCGGAATTCGTGCAGTCTTCAAGCTTTTACTGGTGCCATACACTTGGTGAACACCCTGGGAGCTGTGGAGAGACCAAAAGGCAGCACTCTGAACTGAAAGTGACTGGCTCCTAGCCAAAAGCGGAGTAGCCTTCTTGAGTTTTTGTCCATCTTTATGTTGTAATATGCTTCTTGAAGGTCTATCGAGCACATCCCATAGTTTTCCTCTAGAAAAGGAAGCAGACTGAACCGTGACCATCCGGAATTTGGACTGTTGAACAAATTTGTTTAGACTGCTGAGCTCCAGAATTGGTCTCCAGTCCAAAAACCTTGAGTGAAATCTAGATCCTATCTGGTCTGGTGGGACTTCTTGGATGACACTCTCTCACAACTTTTGTATTTCTAAGGCTGCTTGATCCCTCTGATTGGGTGGAACATTGTGGAATCTTGTTTGATTTCTTGGATAAAGACTGAAGGGAATAAGGTAACCTCTGATAATAATTTTCAGCACCCAGGAATCTGTGGGTTACTTGTCGCCAGGCTGTTGGGTGCAAAGAAAATCTTCCCCCAACTGCTTCCAGAGGTAAGCAATCAGGCCCTCTTTTAGGAGCACTGACAGGGTTGACCGGAGAAGGAATCTCTGGCACCCCGATTTTGCAGGCCACTCCTGCCTCTAGGACTGTCTTCTATTAGAGCTCCCCCCTCTGCACTAAGAGGAGCCTCCGCCAAATGTGTCCTGGACATTTTGAACCACATCTTCCGACTCCTCTGACTCCTAGAATAAAATCATTGGGGAGCAAAAAAATGCATGCCCACTGTATACAGAGCCTTTCCATCTTTGTCTCACCTGGCTAGAGTTTCTTTAACTTTGGGAACAAACAAAGAAGATCCGTCAAGAGGAGGATTGATGAAGGAAGCCATGAATGGCTCCACAAACTCAAACAGGCATATCCAAGTGCGTCGTCGAATTGCAACACCTGAATTGGCTGACTTGGTCGCCCCTTCGGCTGCACGTGCAATGAGCCTCATGGGCGAATTAGAAATAGACTCCAGGTAGCGAACTGAGAGGCCACATTTTCTTGGACCTCCTCAGATACAGCTCCTGCTAGGGTATCCAATAGCTCCTCAATGAGATCCCCCTGGAGCCTAGTGAGATGAGTCATAAAATTCAAGGATCTGAAGGTCGATGATGCATAAACCTGCTCTCCAAATCTGTCCATCGCCTTAGATTCCTAGTTAGGGGGATGAACAGAGGAAATTTCCTCAGTTATTTCCCTTTTAGTTGCAACTGCCACCACCATGGCATCTAATGCTAATTCTTTTGCCCAGTGCTGGTGGTCCTCAGGAGAGGAGAGTATTTTATCAAGTGTTCAGGGAATTGGTTCTATGGAATCAGGGGCCTTCCAAGCCCAATGAGTGATCAACTTAATGAGATCATCAGCAGGAGGAGTCACCTAGGAAGTATATGGGCGAGCGCCAATGGCTTGCAAGTACACAGATCCCTCAGAGGTAGGGTATTTGGGCTTCCAGTTACCCCTATTTAAGGATCTCCAGAATGTCTCCATAGAAGACATCTTCCTGGGTGAACAGGGGGAAACCATTCCCATCACTGAAATCAGTGACCTCTGTGGAAGACTCTTTAGTGGAGTCCAGGTATTTCCTCTTACACAGCTTCTTCAGAGGGGGCACTTCAGTGGGAATATCTGGAGAGGACTCGGAAGAGGGGTGATCCTCAGTAAGAATCTCTTGCATCCTTGGAGCTCGCTGTCTGGGCACAGAGGTTGGAGGAAGCTCCAGGTAAACATAGGTCATGGGGTGAGACTCCGGTAACACAGCAGCCACCTGGGAACTAGCAGTGGCCAAAGTCCTTTCCATAGCCTGAAAGACAGGGTCCCCTGAGGAGGGATGGGAGCCCAGAACAGAGACAAACTCAGAACTGAGGTCACACCCTGCCCCATGAGACCCACGTTTAAAGCCGGAACCAAGGAAAGACCCCTAGCTGTCATAGTTCAAAGAGGTAAGGATGACTCCAAATAAAAAACAGGGAGTCAACTGAAACCCCTGGACCTGATGGTGGAGGCACGATCCCCCGCACCCACTGGTTCCAATGGATCCGAGGGAGTCACAGCTGTACCCAGAACCAAAGGCAAGGATGTTGCTGGTGCCAGGGCCATAGGAACCTGCATGGTCGGAGCCGAAAATTCTAATGCCCCCAGGGAGGTCAGAGGAGGAAAACATGTTGGAATGCTGGGGGAATACTCCCTTGCCCCAGATGGGAGAGGGGGCTGAACAGGAGGAGGAGAAGTAAGACCCCTAGCTGTCAGAAGCTGATCCACCAGCCTCACTATGTCTATTTCAGAAAGACTCCTGGAGGAGCAGTCAGTCTGTATGGAGATTCTGGCCTTTCTATAAATGGGCTAAGAAGCTGACCAAGGAAGGGGTCAACAGACGGGGAATATCTTGTCCTGGGTGCGTTGAAAGTTTCAGTATTTGGCACTGAAACAGAAGTTATAACCTGCGGAACAGCAGGAGATGTCGGCATCAACATGGAAACTAAGGAAGCCGTTGCAGACGCTGTAGCCAGTGTCTATGACACTGAAGTAGTTGGTGCCAAGGAATCAGTCTGCTCCATGAGTTTTGGAACCTTTGGTTTCAGTTCTGAAGAGGAACCAACAGATGGGTACTTATGTTTCTTAGATGTCAGTGCTGATGGCAACATCAGAACCTAATGACTGGCTTTGGAACCAGAGGCCTGAGGGGGCTTATTGGCCTTTGACAAAGCTTCTTCAAAGAAGGCTTTAAGAAGCCCTTCAAGTATGAGTTTATTGTGACATTCTACCAGGGCTCTAGTACTGAAACACTGGCAGATAAAGCACTTTAAATCCAAATGAGAAGCACCCAAACAATATACACAAGAATCGTGCCAGTCAGAGTTAGGCATTTTCTGCCACACTCTTGGCACTGCTTAGATTCGGTGGAAGTCTTAGACTTCTCTGCCATATTGGAAGAAAGGAAGACAGAAATCCAGTCAAAAAGGTACACCACACACACACACACACACACACACACACACACACACACACACACACACACACACACACACACACACACACACACACACACACACACACACACACAAAAAGGGAAAAATTCTACCAACAATGTCAGGAAGAATTACCAAACGGTAGTTAGGAGAGAGGTGGAACTACCAACAATGGTAGAAGAGAAATATCAACAAGTATAGGGAATAAACCACTCACACAAGAATGGTGGAGTGATAAAGTCTAACTAATAATTAAAGGGTACTAAGACAGAAAACAAACTAGAAGATAAATAACTAAGATTTTACTTAGCTGCAAGAGAAGAGTCAGTTGATGTGTCTTTCTATAAGAGCGGCAAATGAGATGTGAGGTAATGTACAGAGGGGAACTGTGGGTGGACTCAACTCAAAAGTATTTTGGCTGGCGTGAGCTGTGTAACAGCCAAACCGGTTCTGAGGAGTGGAACTATAACCCAACTGTCAAGAATAGATGAAGACCGATAACATCACTCAAAAATTATGTACTTACAATGGACAGAGCCATGTTGTCTTCTTTTCGTCTGGTTCGAAATGTAGGTTGTTGCATCCAGGTGGATGCAACCTCGGCACCTTATACCAAAGTACTGGATCCGAGAGCTCTAATTCCACCCCTACCCACAATTACCCTCTCCTACCCGAATCACCTCAGCTCAAGTTTGCTGGATGACCAAAACTGTTGACAAACTATGAAGGAAAAGATACCGGGGAAAATTAATAGTCTTAAGAGTTACAAAGGGGTCAGACAGGGTCCATAGAAGGTTTGGCAAATCCCTAATTTGGCAGGGGGGATGGAATTAGTAAGGAAATCAAACACTGCTTGCATCACAGACTACAAAAACAATCATTTTATTGTTCCACAGTTAAAACAAACGGATTGAGCGCTTTCTTCCCTTCAACAGGGATTTCATCAGAATCAACTACTAAAAATTAAATTCACCTTTATGTACTCCCTCATTAAAAAATAAATTACATCATCCCTTTCATTGAATTTTAAAGTATTATGTTAAAAAATAATGGGGGGGGTAATCCAGAGGGACCAATAAATAACAGTCAGAAATGGATGGTACAATGAAAGACTTTAAAGATTTCGAGAGAGCTATGGTAGTCCTCTACTCAAGTATGGCAGAAGATGTTCAAAAGATTGTGGTAAATAACTGGGCAATTCTGAGAAATAATTCAAAGCTATGGTCCACTGTAGGTGACAGACCTAATTTTGTATTTAAGAATGGGGAAAATCTGAAAAATTGTTTTGAGAAAGGTCCAATGAAAACTGACACAACTGGAACCTCTAGGTGTGGCTCCTGTTTTCAGTGTAAACACATATTTAGCTGACACAAATGATTTAGAGAATACTCTAAAAACAGAGTTTCTTTTAAGAGGGGTAATTATCAAACGTCTGGGGTGATCTATTTAGCCAAGTGTGTATCCTGTCCCAGCTTCTATGTGGGGAACATTGAGAGAAGACTTGGGGACAGGATATACGAACATATGTATCAGATCACTGCATGTAATAGTAACAATGCCCTATACAAACATTCCTGTACATGTAAGAGTTTTGGTGGATTTAAATTTGGTATTGTAGAAAAAGTCTTACCCAACCCCAGGGGGGAGACTTTAAAAGTCACATTGAGGAAAGAGAAGTTAAGTGGCAAATAAAATTACACGCTAGTCAAGCCCCAGGATTGAATGAACAAAATGATATCTATAAAGCCAATATTAAATAGGAAGGCTGCATTAGTTAGTTAAATAATTTAATAATTTCATAAATTACTTAAATATTTTTAGGGTTCCAAGAACTTTTTTTTTACATAGTTAATACATATGAAATTTTATTCATAGCTGTTTATCTGTATGATATAAAATGTGTTCTTGTGATCAATTTCTATTTATATTATTAGTTATTACTTTTAATAAGAGGTTTTTAAAAAAACGTGTTTCTTCATTAATATTTATAACGTTAATGTATTAGAATGTGTTAAGGGTTAGGGATGTATTCAACAATGGTCATGGAATAATGTGTGCGTTTCTTTTTAAAATTTCAATGAAAGGGATGATGTAATTATTTATTAACGAGAAGAGTACATAAAGGTGAATTTAATTTTTAGTAGTTGATTCTGATGAAATCCCAATCCCTGTTGAAGGGAAGAAAGCACTCAATTTGTGTGTTTTAACTGTGGAACAATAAAATTGTTTTTGTAGTCCGTGATGTAAGCAGTGTTCGATTTCCTTACTAGTGATGTTTTTTGGCACTGTTTCTGCTCATTTTTCTACTAATTTGGAGAGGGGGAATGGAATTGCCAAACTCTCATGACTTCTCAGCAAAATGGGTACAACTATGTTCCACCCCTATGTGTTGATGTTCCAAACCACTGAGATCTTGCAGGGTGTATAAATCATATCCTTGGGTAGGAGGTCCTGAAATGCCTGCAACAGAAGGAGAACCAATCTCATCTCTAAGACATTGATCTAAAGTTTGTCCTCCATTGCTGACCATGTTCCTTGGACTGTCTTCACTTCAAAATGCCCCCCCCATCCCTACCCAAGAAGGGAGGCATCCATGGTGAGTCAAATTAACTCTGTAGTGAAGGGGATGTAGTTTGTTTGACCATTGTACAGCTACTGTCCACTGTAAATTCTCATGTGGTATATAGTCAAAGGAACCATAATTACAGAGGAAGCCATAAGACCTAGAAGTCATGGGATGAGTCAAGGTTGGGCCATGGATGTTTTATCATCTGGAGGGCTATGGATCTTATGGAGCTGACTCTTGTTATGGTTAAGTTTTGCTATTTGATGTACTGTGTCTATGTGGCCACCCACTAATTCTATGGACTGAGAAGGGGATACCTTGCTCTTGATGTTTATTGAAATACCCAAGTGAGTTGTTGGATAGAACAGGAATGACTGATGTCTCCGCAGTAGATCCCAGGAGGTAAGAGAAGCCAACAGTCTAATTACAGGAATACTTGGATCTCTTGCTGCCTGAGATAGGCTAGGGCAGTTGCAATTATCTTGGTGAACAGAGGAGGGGGGGGGGGCGTGGTGAGACCAAATGGCAATGCCCTGAATTGATTACGATGGTCTTCCAGCCAGAAACAAAGGAGTCTCCTGGACTGCAACTGGATTTTGATATTAAAGTAGGTGTCCTGCAGACCAATAGAGCACATCCAAACATCTATCCTCAGCAAAAGTAGAATGGACTGTACTGACACCATCTACCATTTTTATCAAACATACTGACTGACTGCTGAGTTCCAATGCTGGTCTGAAGTCCCTTGTCTGTTTTGGACATAAAAAGGAATTTTGATTAGACTCCAGATCATTGCTGGTCTTGAGGGACCAGCTGAATGACAATTTTGTCCAGCAACTTTAGGAGCTCTGTTGTTGCAGATTCCAACCAACTGGGTGAAATATCAAGAATCTTTTGTTTTGTCTTTTGGGCTTCTAAAAAGGGTACTATGTAACCTCTGGTAATGATCCTTAGCACCCAAGAAAAGGAAGTAATATTATGCAGCTAGAGTGTGTTAGAAGAAGCGTCCCCCAATTGCGTCTAGAGTGCAACAGTTGGGCAAATGTTCAGGGATGCTGATATAGTTTCTCTGCGAAAGATCCATGGAAACCTTGCTTATGTGGACCACCTCTTCCCAGCTGGCGATGTCCCGTGGGACTGCCTCTACCAGGCCTTGCCTAGGAGTGTCCTGGTGAAAACCTTGCGATTCTTAGAGCCACATTTTTCTCCCTCCGAATCCTGGAAAAGGCTCTCTGAGGAGCTGAAATATGGATTCCAAAAGCAGACAAGGTCTCACTTTCCTGGCCACTCCTGGTAAGAGTTTCCTTTACTTTTGATCCAAATACGGTGGAACCATCATAGGGCCTTAATGAAGGATATTCTTGAGCATTTTTACTAAGTCACACAGCCGAAGCCGAGCAACACCTTGCATGGCAATCAAAGAAAAAACAATGACCACTAAGTAAGAGTCAGAAGTACAACAGGCAACACTGGTTCATAGGTAGGTACTAGGCTATTGGCCCTAGAGCCTACATAAGCCTAGCCAAAAAGGTACCCTGGCTTTCGTCTCCCAAGATAACTATTTTCCTGTGCCCCTGTCGAGCAGAGCCACCGAGGTGATCCCTGGGGTGAATTTCCTATTTCCCATCCAATCATCAAGATTTTTCTTGAAGAGTGCTAATAAGGAGCTTTGTTTGATATAGATAGGTAGTTTGTTCCAGAGTATGGGAAGTCTCTGGGACAGGAATCTATCCCTCCAGCATGTTCTGTTTATTGTACTGACAAGGTTTAGGCCCCTAGAGCGTGTAGCTCAGAGGGATTGGGATTTCTTTAAGTGGAGCATGTCCAACAGCTCTGGGTTTGACATAGCTTTGTATGTTAGGTAGAGATTGCCTCTGAGTAGGCGATATGCGACGGAGTAAAGCTGGAGTTCTTTGAGACAGTCTGTTTAGGGCATCTGTTTGTGGCCAGTAATCCTCTTTGTGAGGTATTTCTGCGGCTTTTCCAGTTGTTGTCTTGTGAGGTACATACCAAAAGGGGCGTTGTACTCTACAATGGGTCTAATGAGTGATGAGTAGAGGGGAACAATGACCTTTTTTTTCCTGGATGAGAAACCTTTTGTGATGAGGTGTGTCACGTAGAAGGATTTCCTGACTACTGTGGCGATGTGATTATCAAAGGAGAGACTACTGTCCACCTGTGTCACAAGGTCTCATCACACTTTCGGTGTCAGGTAGTCTACCACCTACGTGGTAGCTCACGGGTACAGAGTTTTTACCAAAGGGGATGACAATGCACTTTTTGGCATTGAGCTTCAGGCCATGGCTTTGACACCAGGCATCTGTCTCCGTGAGGCCCTTTTGTAGGACGTCCACATCATTAGGAGTTTCGATTATGGCTCCTAGTTTGCAGTCATCTGCGAACTTAGTTAGCCAAAGACCTTCTGTGTTAGCTTGCGCTTCAGAAAAGTAGATACCAAACAAGAGAGGACCGAGGATTGAACACTGTGGTACTCCACTTGTCACTGGCCTGAAGTCGGATTTGGAGTCTGCTACTTTCACAGTGTGGGTTCTGTCAGTGAGCTAGTTGGCAACCCATCTTGTGACACAGGTATTTATACCTAGTTTAGTGAGTTTATCTATAATTCCAGAGTGGGGGATGGTATCAAAAGCCTTGGCGAGATCTAGATAGGCTGTGTGAACCACCTTACCCTCATCTACAGCTTTGTTGACTGCTTCCAAGTCGTCGATCAGGTTTAGGAGACACGATCTGCCTTTTACAAACCTGAACTGTGGGGTCCAGAGTTTGGAGATTACCAATGTCTTTGTGTACAAGATCCATGATGATACATCCCATGGCCTTACAGACCAGGCTCGTTAGGCTAATGGGGCGGTAGTTCCAGGGGTCTGTGGTGACTCCCCCTTTGTTAAGAGGGATAACTATCACAGTGCACCATTCAGTGGGCACAAAGCCTGAGGTGAGGCTATGATTGAACATGGTGCTGAGGTGAGGTGCCAGTTCATTCTGCAGTTCATGTAGAATGCAGCCTGGGCTGTTGTCAGGTCCCATGGATGCTGCATTCTTGGCTTTGGAGAGTGTGGTTTTCACCTGTGCAGCTGTGATTACAGGAACTTTGCATTCTTCCGGTATACAGATGGGCCCTTTGGGGCGGGGGGGTAAAGTTAGCACTGAACCTATCTGCCTAGATGTTGGCAATATCAGTTGATTCTCTATATTTAGTGTCATTGTGCTGCACCTCAGAGCAGATCTGAGTGTTGCTATTGAGATTCTTGACATAGCTATAGAATGCTTTATGGTTGTCTTTAGAATCAGTGGCAATTTTGTTTTCTGCTGTAGAATTTGTTTATGGCAGGGGAACACCAGATTGTCTTCCTTTTTTTGGAGGATAGCATCTTAGTTCTGTTTGGGATAGCACGATCCATGCATTCGTGTAAGTGCTTATAAAGTGCATCTGTGTAGGATTCAGCAGTCGTGCCTCTATTGTCCTGCATGGGTGTCGTGAAGTTTGCCATTTCTGTCTTAAGAAGCGTGAAGTTGGAGTTGGAGAAATTTTTTACGGTGGTTTACCTAATGGGGGGTGGGGCGGGATGTGGATGTCTAGGGTGATTAGCTTGTGGTCAGATCTGACAGAGAAACTGACCTCTGGTGTGGAGCACAGGTCGCCCATGTTGGTAATGACCAGGTCTAGGATATTGCTGCCCCTGGTGGGGGTGTGGATAAGATGATCCAAGGCATTGGAATTTATGAATTCCAGAAAACGTTGAACAGAAGAGTTGGTACATGAGTGGTTTTCCCAGTTAATGGTGGGGTAGTAGAAATCGCCCATTATTAGGGTGTTGGGCTGTACCCTAATATTTTCCAGTGCATCAAGAAATGGAGTGAGAATCCTGGGGCATGGTGGGGGATTTGTAGCAAGTTACAATTTGGACTGCGGTCCTGCCCAGAGGTAGCTGCACTTGGATAATCTCGGATGCATTATGCTGAGCAACTAGCCTAGAGGTGTGGATATCCTTAATGAATAAGGACATGCCTCCGCCTTTAGTGTTTTGGTCCAGGTTAGGTGGCCTAAAGGTGTGATATGAATTGTAGCCTGGTAATGCAGGGGTGCTCTCTGGAGCCTTGAACCAGATCTCTGTCACTGCACAGATGTTGACGTTCTCCATTTTAAGGAGTGCCTTGAGTGAATGCATTTTGAGGTTTAGACTTCTAGCACTGAGTAGCATTATCCTCAGGTTTTGCTTGCTTGTACCTGTTAAGGTGGTGAATTTGTCATTTGAACCTTGCCTAAAAAGGCACTATAATGGTGGCAAGAGCCTTAGCCAGTATCCAGAATTCCAAGGGTGATAGGTGCAGGCCATCTCTGGCAAAGCATCGTGGTCTGTCGATCATGTCATCCCAGGCAGACAGATACTGATTCCCCTTAGAATGACACCAGAAGCTTAGCCAATTGTTGAAGTCAATCACTTTGTCCTTGTTCTGTGGTATTCTCAGTGATGGCAGGATGCTACTCAGGGCTTTGGTCATACCTGCCTGGGCTACAATATCGGAGAGCTCCTCCATGTCTCTTTTCATTTAGTCCATGGAGGTACGTCTCAGGTCATTCACACCAACATGGACAATGACAGAGTCATATTTGTACTTGTTGTGGAGTGACCTGAGTGCATGCGTTAAGTGGCAGATCCTGGCACCTGACAGGCAACTGACAGTAACTTTATCCTTGTTTAGCCTGGTGAGTGGAACATCAGTGTGCCTGACTATACAGTCACCTATGACTAGAGTGTTGGGTATGTTATGCCTTATGGGCTATGGTTGAGTGGCACACTGAGTTTGTGGGCTAAGTCTCATTTGGGTTGTGTTGGGGGTGCAGGTTGCTTGCGCTTCTGCTTTGGGGGTCTCTGTTGCCTGAGCAGATTTTTATTGAGCGCCTCTGTGAATGTAGGTGTGTGTTTCGTGTTTCTGTGTGTGTTTTGGTGGTGAAGGATTTGAAGAACTATGTGATGAGTGTAGTGTGGTGCAAGTGTTAACATTCTCCTCTTGACTGTGTAGTCCAGTCTTGGGTGAAGAGAGCTTTGCTTCCAGTTTGGCTATATAAGTGCATCTCTCACAGGTTGTAGTGTTGGGTGGTAGGAGAGGGTTGTCTGTGTACATGAGGCAACTGTTGCATTGCCCCAAGATGCCCAGATTCATCAGGTAGACAGGAGAAAACACCAGGAGCTGACCCTTAGACATGCCTGAATAGGTGTTTTTTTTATTAAGTATTAAAAACTGTTTTCCTCTAGACAAGTGAGGAAAGTTGAGTGCTGTAGTAATTTGTAGCTTATTTAGTGATTACAATGAGTTCTGAACAAGTGCTGAGCTCAAAGAAACAGATTTTAGTGCTAAAATTAAAAAACTGGCTAGTTCTAAAGGAAAATTTGAAGAGCAGACTTTATGGTGCTGGGAATATAGTTTAACTGTAGCTAAGTGGCGATGCATAAAGTGTACGTGTGTGTGTGTGTGTGTGTATATATATATATATATATAAATATATATATATATATATATAAATATATATATATATAAATATATACATATATATATATATATATAAATATATATCTATATTTTAACATAACAGTAGCAAATGAGTAAACTGAGTTAAACAAATTAACCAATAAAAATCTAAAGACTGAGCCCTGTTCCAGCAGTCTTCGATCAAACAAGTTCTAACTGCACACTCCTGCCACTAGGGTGCAGGGGAACCTTCTCAAAAAAAAAAAAAGATGGTCTGGATTAGTGCTCAAGTTATACAAACAAAGCTAGATTCAGCAGGTCCGAATTTAGCCTATGCTACAGCAAACGAGGCATACCAGTTTCAGAAAGAAACTGTTCAAATAAGCAGGCACAATAAGCCTTTAACCAGAAACTCCCAGCTCAGAAGTGCAGAATCTACCCTCTCCTCCCACAAGAGTGGATACCACACCTTCTTAATGTAAAATAGCTGCCCCAAAGCCCAAGCGCTTAAACCAGAACTAATACACTTTTAGAATAACAGACACTGAACATTCAATAAGCAATTCCCAACTTAGAAGGATGTAAGCTACCTGTCCTGCCACAACAGTACAGACCACAAACATTCTTAATGTAAAACAACTGGTCTGAAGCCCAGGTGTTTCAATCAAAGGCTTAGAATGAGTTACAATTTAATCAGGCTACTAACAAGTAGTAATAAATGCAATTAAGTACTTTTAAGAGCAAGCAGCAAAATAAAGTTGGAAGAAACACAAATACAGTAAAACTAGATGAATAAAGTGCAATTGTTTTTAATATAATAGAAAACGAGCAAACTGATTTAAACAAATCACCCAATTAACCAGTAAAATAGCTCAAAACTGAGCCTTGTTCCAGCAGACTTCAATCAGACAAGTTCTAACTGCACTCTCCTGCCACTAGGGTGCAGGAGAACCTTCTCCAAAAGAGATGGCCTGATTAGTGCTCAAGTTATAGAAACAAAAACTAGATTGAGGATGCCTGAATCTAGTCTATGCTACAGCAACCAAGGCGCACCAATTTCAGAAAGAAACAGTTCAAATAAGCAGGCACAAGTCTTTAACCACAAATTCCCAGCTCAGAAGGGCAGAATCTAGCCTCTCCTCCCACAAGAGAGCAGACCACAAGCTTTCTTAATGAAAATTAACTGGCCTGAAGCCCAAGTACTTTAACCAGAACTAATACACTTTTAGAACAGACACTGAGCATTCAATCAGCAATTCCCAACTTAGAAGGATGTAAGCTACCTGCCCTGCCACAACAGTACAGACCAAAAACCTTCTTAATGTAAAACAACAGGTCTGGAGCCCAAGTGCTTAAACCAAAAGGCTTAGAGTAAAAGTTGCAATGTAATCAGGCTACTTTATCAAGCAGTAATAAATGGAGAAGAATACATACAATTGAGTACTTTTAAGAAGAGGCAAAAGGAAAATAAAGCGCAATTTTTTTTTTTAATAAAGTGCAAGGAGAGAGGAAGAAAGAGCAGAAGAAAAATTCAAGGTTAAGAACCTAAGTGGGTTGGCATTCTCAAATGTTCTCCCTGTATTAAGTAGAGTGACCACCAGACTGGGAGGGGTGTCCCAGATCAAATTACAGTATGGACGGGCAACTGCAAAGCCACCAATTATAACACCACCACAAGAACAGGGTGGGGGTAGGGGGAAAACAGTTTCAGAACAGAAAACAATGCCAGAAAATATATAAAAATAATCCAGTCAAGCAAAATTAAGACAATGCAGAACTCTGAAAGGTTAAAAAGGCCAAGAAATATACTTATCAATCAGCAATACATTTCCAGATTGTTTGAGAATCACACTGCAGCCAGAACACCAGGAGTGCCAGCTGCTCATGCTGTGCCATTTCTGCTGTACTGGATAGCAGTCTCATGGCAATATTTGATGACTGTAGAGTAAACTGAGTATCCACAAACTTCTGGAAATCAAAAGGTAAGTTACTTGCCAGGGAATCTGAAAATTCCTTGATCAAATTCATCTGAAATGTGTCAAGTGTGCCAGAAAGTTCAGTACACAGACAGTCAGCATCACTTGAAGTGCAAGTCATTTCCCCCAGTCTGTCCAGTGCTCTACGACCTGTTAGGGGGATGAACAGAAGAACTTTCTTCAGACAGTTCCTTTTTGTGGCTGCTGCTACCACCATGACATCTAAAGGGTAACCCTTGGCCCAATGTTTTCTTTCTTTGGGGGCAACTATAGTTTTATCCTTTTTTGGGGTGGGCTCTGCCACATCAAGTTCCTTCTAGGCTTTCTGGGTGATTAGGTCAACTAAGACTATCAGGAGAAAGGACCACCTAGGACACAAAGGTTGGACCCAAAAGCTTAAAGAAACACTGACTCATCAGAAGAGAGGGTTTCAGTGGACCATTCCCCCCTCTTTTTCATCAATTCAAGGATGTCTCCAAAGGAGACATCTCTAAGGGGGGGTACCTTCAGGAGCTTTCTCCCTCATCTAAGTCAGTGTCTTCTGTGACGGACTCCAGAGAGGAAGTCAATATGCTTCCAACTGCAAGTCCTCTTCCAAGGAATGTGCCTTGGGACTTGTGAGGGAAATGTATCAGTGTCGGATATGAAGCTCAAATGCCAAGTGGTCTTGAAGCTGATAAGATCCATTTGTCCTTGAAGAAGAAGCAGTCTTCAGGAGGAGTCTGGATGGAGCCAAACTCTTAGCAATTAACAGTCTTCTTGGTCCAGCTAAGGCCTTCTCCACAGCCTCGAAAGCAGACTCACCCAATGCACCCAAAGAAGAGCCAAATAAAACAGCAGAATAGCTAGCTGTCTCAGCTCCAAGCATTGACTGCTCCGAGGAGGACCTCGAAACCAAGGTCTCCATGGCCAAGGCTCCAAGTGGTAGGGAAGGCCCTAAAAATCTCAGAGTTGACTCCACTGTTGGCATCCCTAATCTGACACTTTGGCTCTGGGACTCTACTTGACCTGAGTGTGTTGGTGTTGAGTTAGGGAAGAAGTTAAAACCAAAGCCTTCTGGGCCACTGGCTCCAAAGCTGGTACAGCAGGGAGATTGGATCCAATACGGAGCAGCTCCAAAAATGGAGACAGTGACGTAAGCAGATTGAAGGGGCTGACCCGGGTCCCTTCCTCAGGAACGGAAGCTGGGAGGACTCCCAGCTGAATCGGAGTCTTCAAAAACTTCATCATTCGGTCAACATTCATCTCTGTGAAATTCCTAGTAGACTGACCAGATCTTGAAGACAAGGCTATTGAAGCAAGTCTCAAAAGGATCTTCTGAATTAAATAAAAAAATATTAGGGCTAATAGACCCCCAAGAAGTTCTCAAGGAGGGAGTTCAGATCCTGGAGACAATAGGATCTGACTGCCTTGGAACCCAAGTTGTCGGACTTGGAATAACTGAGAAGTCCAAGGACATTTTCTTAGCTTTATCCTAATGGGTTTCCCAGTCTCTTTTTCTTGGATTTTGCCTTTGATCTGTCTGTATTCTCTCTTTTTCTTTTGATCTTTCTGTTTCTTCATCCCTGTTTCTGTCAGAAGGAGATGTAGAGGGTGCCTTTGGATGCAAAGACATTTTAGGGGCGGAGTCCTTTCAAAACAAGCTTAGCTTTCCTTCCTTGGAGGACCCTGGTGCTAAAGGAAACACAAACGGAATAAAAATCCTGCAAGTGGGAAGACCCCAAACAGTATCCACCACTGCAAGTGTGGGTCTTGAGGCAGGATTTTATACCCACTGAAGGAACACTTCTTGAAGCTTGTAGACTTTTCCAACATTAGAAGAAAAAATTACATTGTTGTAATACAAGAATTATCAGAAACTATTTCAACTATTTTAAACTAAAGCTATACAATTCCAACTACCTGAAGACCAAGCCTAAGAGGACACACAGAACAGCAAAATACTAGGAAAAACCCACTAAGTTATTATTAAACTATTTGAAAAACCTAACATTATTAAAATTCTAACAACAAGCCTAAACATCTCAAAGAGGGAAGATCAAAAGCTTCACTTACTGTGAAACGGAATTGAGCTCTTGGTCAATAAGCTTGGTTAGGCAACTGGCAAATGAGAACTGAGGAAATTCAGTCAGAAGGAAATTGTGGGTAGAGGAGGAGTCAGAGTTCTCATATCCAATATTTTTGTGTAAGGCGCTGATGTCCAGATGTTGAATCAGAAGAAAAAAAAAAAGACATCAGATCATCTGGTTTGCAGTTGTCTGCAAAATTAGTTAATGAGAGGTCACAGTTCCTGGTCTGGAGACTGAAGTAGATGCCAAAAAGGAGCAATCTCACTACCAAATCCTGAGGCACACCATTAGTTACCTCCATAGTTTCTGTGGCTTTGCCAGCCACCTTAACTATGTGGGTTCTATCTTTTCAGCCAGTTGGCTGTCCACTTTAAGCATGAATCTACATTTAAGGCACTTAGCTTATTAACTCCAGCATGGAGTGTAGTGTTACATGTTTTGATCACATCCAGAAAAGAATGACCTATATTGTACAGTCTTTTGTGACTTTTCAAAGAAGTTAACTGAGTAAGCAGGATATTCCTTTGACAAAATCAAACTGATGTGGGTCTAAGCCAGGTAAAGGCTTTGGTATATTTTATGGGGTTAGATATGATCACTACTTAGCTCTTCAAAATCAGACTAGTCAGTCGTCCCTGTGTGGGCCTCACCACTGCAATTCAACACACTTTGGGGACAAATCCAGTAGCCAAGCTTAAATAATTTAATGATGAAATCCAGAATGGCATGGCTAGCACTAATTATTAGACATCCGAGTACACTATTAGGTCCCATGAAGCAGTATTTTTGGTCTTAGAGTATGTCTTTGTGAAAGGAGGTGAAAAGGATTCTGGAATTTGTGGACTGAAGATAGTGTTTCAGAGGTAAATTTGCCCACTAGTTCACTGGCAACATTTACATACTGGATCTGATTGAGTGGTGCCATTTTCATCAGGTTCAGAAAACTGCTGGGCGTTCCTAATTAGTTTCTTCTTGTAACTAAAGAAAAAAGGTCTTACAATGAGCTATACAATGCAGAAATCTGTCCAAAATGGCAGAGGTTGGCTGCCAACAGATGCAACTTTGTTACACTATTGCATATTATTCCTATACACTCTACATTGTATAAGAGAACTGGGAACATGTACACTGCCACTCTGACTGGAGAACTAACGCTCTCCATCAAGTTGTTAATGCAGAGGTAATGCCCGCTGAAAAATGAGTCCACCACTTCACAGCAGCATATTAAGCTGCCATGAAGCTTGGACTGTAATAAAGATAATGGCCACCATTATTTTATGCTCACAAAGCAGCGCTTTTACTCACAATACACAGTCTTGGGTTGTAAGCACTTGCCAGGAGTCTTGTGTTCCCCTGACAGTTTAAGCCTGGTGACCAACTGGAGTTAAGTTTGCTGCTGCTGTTTGTGCCTAATGCCTACTTCTGGCATGGCTGCAAATCTCAGCTGCATGAGATTTCACTTAATTTTTTATCAGGAGCTATTGCTAGCTTCTGACACACTGCTTCTTCTCAGACCAAGTGTTAATGTTTGCAGCCTGTAACCTTTAAGCCCCAAATTGGAGAAGGACAATTTGTATCGAACACTGAAGATTTGTTTCAGGGAACTGTTCTGTGGAGTTTGTCCAACACTGGGTGTTTGCTTTGCTAATCTTGTTCAATACTGAAGCTTGATATGTAACTTGGCCTGCCTGTTTAGGTTTTGTTGGCTTTTTTCTTCTTCTTAAAACTAATAGCAAATCTCAGACATTTAGGATCTAGAACTATATGGATACAACTATCAGGACCCATAAGCCTGTTTGTCTTTTCGGCTTTTCCCAGTTAGGAGTCACCACAGCGGAATTCCGGTCTGCTATTGATTGGCAGTAGATTTTTATGGTGCCAAGTTGCCAGCCTGATGCCCAACTTTCAGCAAAGGCACACCCATTCATGCATGTCTTTCAGAGGCCACTTGACCGTGGGGAGGACATGCAGACTCCACACAGAAGGCACTCCAGCCGAAAATCGAATGGGAGAACCTCTTGCTGTGAGGCAACAATGCTACCGCTGTACCACCTCGGCTTATCAAGACCCATGAGTGGGTGTATAAATTTGTGGAATTATTTGCTAGCCAGAGGAATAAAGCAATATGGAAAAAATGATTTTACAAGTCAAACAGTGAATTGCAGTTTCATATTGGTACCTCTAAAGAAAACTGAAATGCTTTTGAAAGAGATTTGCAGAACAGTGACTATAATTAACAGGACTGTTGATGTGAGAACAGTATGGAACAGAGGATGAGAGAAGTGTGTTACTTTGAGCATTAAGGAAAATGAACCATGTCATTTACCGTGCATCAGTTTAATGACTCTACAGGTGTACTTAAAAACTGGGGCCAACCAAAAATGTTTTTTTTTTTTTTTTTTTTCCCACTGGTAAGTTGGATCATTTCATTAATAAATATTCTTGTAAGAGATACAATCAATATGGGGAAAAGGGGCATATGGCAAGAGTGCAAAGCTTGTATGCAAACATAAAAGGGTTTGTTATGGATTGAATGCGAAATACTGAGACAGCACTGCAACTATTCAGGGTAACAGTACAGTTGTGTTACGTTGCACTTACCTATAACAGTAGATGTTAGAGTTCCTCACTGCAGCAGTAAATAGTAGTATATGCAGTAGATGTAGTAGTACAATCAACTGGCTTTATTGGCTGATTACCAAAGTCTATCCAACCTGAGAGGAGGAAATATATGGATCCAGGAGCTCCCAGAGAATGATCCAAGCAAAGCTAGTCCTAGACCTAGAAAAGGAACCCAGTTTGTAATGTTTGGTAAAAGTATGTACAAAGGACCATGCAGCTGCCTCTACAATGTTACCAGAGTCCACTCCATTCCAGTATGCCAATGGATAGAAGCCTGGAATAGATTTGCCAAAATGGGAACAAAGAGCAATAGTTCAAGACAACTATCTGGAAATTGTCTGTTTTGACACAGGGTCTACTGTTTTTGTTCCTTGATAAGAAATAAATAGCTGATCAGCTTTTCTAAAGGGTTTAGTTCTATCGAGATAGTACCTGAGCTACCTATGTACATCCAGAAAATATAGTATTCTTACATCCAAAATATGTATAATTCTCTCTCCCTAGCTTTTAGGATCTGGGTAGAAAACTGGGAGACTGATGGCTTGATTCAAAGTATACTCAACCCACTTTGGGAAAGAATGATTTTTCCCCCCTTACACAGACCCTATCCTTGTGAAAAATCAGAGACAGCTCACTCATGATGAGAGCCTGTAAAACTTAGTGATACTCTTTTTGCAGATGTCACAGCAATGATGAGTACAGTTTTCCAAGGCAAAAAATGTAAATCAGCTGGCTGAAAAAGGTTAAAAAGGTGACTGTCAACTTCTCTACCACAAAGCTGAGATCCCAAGGAGGAGCAACTTATTTATGAAGAGGTCTCAAGTGTAAAACTCCTATCAGAAACTGTTTTAGAAAGAGGAGGCTCCATTGGCAGACATGCCGAAATGGCAGCAAGATGAACCTTTACAGATGAATAAGAGATGCCAGTGGAAAGCAACACTCAAATATTTGAGCACTGGCAGTAGAAAATCCCTGATGGGCCCTTGGTTACTGGTTAGGCACCAAGTAGAAAATCACTGCTGCTTATGAAAATCATGACATCTATTCTAGCTAGTAGATTAAAAAAAATAATAAACTTGATAATATCAGAAGAACAGGCGGGGTTTATAGATGGGAGACAGACTACAGACAATACATTAACTCTTCATACTTTAATATCTTATGCGAAGTATAAAAATATGAACATATATGCTTTAATAATTGATGCTCAAAAAGCATTCGATAGAGTTAATTTGGCATATTTATTTGAAACATTATCATATTTCAATATACCTCAGCTCTTTATTTCTATGTTAAGAAATTTATACAAGAATGCATACACTAGTTTATATATAAATCATGAATGCTCCAAAAGGATTCAAATTAAAATGGAACTCGACAGGGATGCCCATTGTCTCCCATACTGTTTAATCTGTATTTGGAACCTTTATTTCTTCATATGAAACAAAATGTTTTTTATAATTCTCCTGTACTTCTTGGGATAAAGGTTAGGATGGCTGCTTTTGCAGACGATCTAAATATATACAGTACCACACCGGTGTCGGATACGGAAAAAATACTAACAGCAATACAAACCTTTGAGAAAATTGCTAATTACAAACTAAATTTTAAAAAAACCAAAATATTCCCTCTAAAGACACCTACACCTTTTTCAATGCTACCATTGATAGGACGAGTAAGGACAGAAGAAAGAATAAAATATTTGGGGATTGACTTTTTTATTAACAATATTAAGGCAACTGGAGACCGAATAACAATGGATTTGAAAAGATGGAGTAAGTTGAAGCTACCGATGATGGCAAGAGCAGCGATAATAAAAATGAACGTTCTCCCCAGAATGCTATATATTTTTAGAGCAGCACAACTTAAAATCACGAAATCCTTTTTTAAGCAGTTTCAGATAGGATTGGGGAAATTTCTGTGGGAACCCAGAAAAACGAGAATATCCTATGAGAAACTGATGGCTCCTAAAACGAGGGGGGGGGTTGGATTTACCGGATTTTGAGATGTATTATACAGTGATACAGGCCAATAGGATTTTAAGGGTGTCTTACTTGGACAGTGAAAATAGAAAATGGATACCCAAATGGGTACTGCTAAATTATAAACATATAAAAGGGAAGGGAATTAATGTTAAAGCTGTACCATTTTTGAATATAAGAACATTGAGTAAATATGAGTTAATGGAGCACATCAAAGTATGGGCAATGGCGACTCAAACTCTGTTTGCCTCCTTGAACCTTTTAAAATATATGATGATGTTTCAACCGTTTGATGGGAATCCTAATATGACTATTGGTAATCAACTGATAGACTTAAAGAAATATCCATTTATTAAGGAATTAACTGTAAGGGATTTATACCCCTTCTTAGGAGTAGCGGTACATGATATCTTAAAAGAGATGAATCTTCCCATTTCTTATTTAATTATAATGAGGCAGTTAAAAGATTTGGCCATAACTTATTTTACCAGTTCTGAAATTAAAAAAGAGGAACTAGTTATTTCATGTCATCTGTGGGAAGCATTGCAACAAGACAGAAAATATATATCCTCAGCGTATAAAATGGCAAAAGAGAGAAAATATAATAATCATATTCTGTTATCGAAATACTGGAGAGAGAAATTGCCATCCCTAGACGACAGTAAAATAGTAGAGGCGTCTAACTTAACATTAAAATCCGTATCACTTCAAAAACTGGTCTTTACTCAATTAATGATATTTAACAATGCATATTATACCCATCTAATACTTCATAAATTTGATTCAAAAAGTCACCTAAATGTCCACAGTGTGTAGATCAGATAGCAGACCTGTTACACATGTT
This sequence comes from Protopterus annectens, assembly GCF_019279795.1. Taxonomy (NCBI): domain Eukaryota; kingdom Metazoa; phylum Chordata; order Ceratodontiformes; family Protopteridae; genus Protopterus; species Protopterus annectens. The sequence continues at coordinate 532,433,361 of NC_056746.1, forward strand.
CTGGAGTTGCAAGTGCATTTATAAATTATGGAATTTATTAAAGTTACAGCTACAAAAAATGGGTTACCAAAAAGTACAGTTTTGTACCTACCATAAATGTAGATGTTCGAAGATCCACATTGCTGCAGTCCTAACACTTGGGGTAGTCCGCTGTCCCTCGGTCGGCCCGAATATCAGAGTATAAGGCTGACGTCTGTCAAGGCGCATTTGACTGACATCAGAACGTCAGGGTACAAATGCGCATGACCGACATCATATCCTCAGTCTTTTCTTGCCCCAGATGTCAGAAGACCCCAAAAAGAAAGGTCCAAACCCATAGACAACAACTAAACAACCAACCAGCCTAATACCAAAAATATATACAATATATACAATATACACAATATACACAATATACACAATATACCTCAGATGGATAACCCAACCCACACAACCACCTCAAACTACAGAGGGGAAGGAGGGAGGGTAAATTGGACTGCAGCAATGTGGATCTTCGAACATCTACATTTATGGTAGGTACAAAACTGTACTATGCTCTTCATCTCACATTGCTGCAGTCCTAACACTTGGGTAGAATCCCAAAGCAGAGGTAAGGGAGGATGGCTAAACTATAATGAAGCAGGAGCTGCCAAAATGCCCTGCAACACAGCAGTGGCAAAACCAGCCCTGGATTTAGAGTACAGTGGAAGGTGGTAATGCCTAGAAAAGGTATGCCTAGAAAAGGTATGCACTGAACTCCAAGTGGCTGCCTCCAAACTATCCTTAGTAGCCACCCCCCTCAAAAAAGCTGTTGAAGTGGCAGTAGCCCTAGTGGAATGAGGCCTAATCCCAGCTGGAATCTCTTTGCCATGATGGGAATAACAGAAAGCAATGCAAAATCCAATCCACTTAGAAATAGTTTGATTTGACACGGGCTTGCCCTGAGAGCACAAAGCAAAAGAAACTAATAACTGCTGAGATTGTCTGAACCCTTTAGTTCTGTCCAAATAATATCGCAACTGCCTGTGTACATCTAAAGTGTGCAAAATCTTTTCCCCTTTATTTTGGGGATTTGCATAAAAAGTAGGCAAATGAATAGTTTGGTTTAAAGCCACACTAGAAACCACTTTAGGCATAAAGGAAGGATTAGTACGTAAAGATACCCTATCCTTATGGAAAATTGAGAAAGGCTCAACTGCCATAAGGGCCTGCAATTCAGAAACCCTTCTTGCAGAGGTAATGGCCAACAAAAAAGCAGTCTTCCATGACAAATATTTCAACTCAGCAGTAGCTGCAGGCTCAAAAGGTTGTAGAGTGAGTTTCTCCAACACAAAATTGAGATCCCAAGCAGGAGTAGGAGCCCTTATGGGGGTCTTATATTCTTCGCCCCTCTAAGAAATTGCTTGAACAAAGGATGAGAAAACAATGGTGGGTCACAGTCGTAGTGAGCTGAAATTGCTGCAGCATGAATCTTAATAGAAGAGAAGGACAAACCTTTGTCCAATAACTCAGTAAGATATTGAAGAGCCACACTTAAATCAGGCTCAGAAACATCCAAATCCTTAGCTGCACTCCAAAACAAAAATCTCTTCCATTTATCTCGTACACTTTCCTTGTACTAGGCCTTCTAGCTTCCAAAATCACATTCAAAACTTGTTGTGGAAGTTGAGACCCTCTATGGTTTAAAACAGAATATGCCAGGCTGTTAGGTGAAGAGAGTGAAGTTTGACATTGAGCAAATGACTGTCCTCCTGGGACAACAGATGTGGAATCAAAGGCAAAGGCCATGGAGGCTTCCGTACTAGACTTCTCAGTAATGGGTACCAGTGCTGTCGAGGCCAATCTGGAGCTATCAAAATCATCCTTGGCTTGTCCTGTCTGACCTTCAGAAGTACCTTTGGGAGGAGAGGCAGAGGTGGAAAGGCATACACATGAAGATTTTTCCAACTGAAAGAAAGAGCATCCACTTTCCAAGCTGTGGGATGAAACCTCTTCGTGCAAAACTTTGGCAGCTGGTGGTTTAGTGGAGAAGCGAACAGATCTATGCCTGGAGTTCCCCAGGACACTGTCAATTTCTGAAATACATGAAGATCCAGTTTCCACTCGTGGGGATCCATGATTTGTCTGCTTAACACATCTGCTAAGGAGTTCTGTGCTCCCGGCAGAAACCTTGCCTGAAGACTTAGTTGTAAACTGAGAGCAGTCTCCCACAAAATCATTGCTTGCCTGCATAGAGGATAAGAATGTGTTCCCCCTTGCTTGTTGATGTACCACATGACAGTTGTGTTGTCTGTTAGAATCAACACCTGCCCTGGAAGAAGTAAATCCTTGAAAACTGTTAATGCAAACTGGACTGCTAACATCTCCTTCAAGTTGATATGTAGATGCAGTAGTCTGACAGGCCACTTGTCTTGTATCCACTTTCCGTTTAGATGAGCTCCCCAAGCTTTGTCTGAGGCATCTGTCGTTAAAATTTGACTCGCCTCTGGCCGGGTCACAGAGAGTCCCTTGTTTAGGTGACATTCCTGAGCCCACCACAAAAATTCCTTTTGAATGCAAGGTATTATTTGAATGACAGTGTCCAGATCCTGGCAGTGCTGTGTCCATACATTTTTGAGATACCATTGCAACTTCCTCATATGCAGTTTGGCATTGGGAAGCACCAGAATACAAGATGCCATGAACCCTAAGGCTTGAAGGACTGTCCTTGCAGTCAGCCCGGACTGAAGAGATAGATGATGGAAGTAAAGGGAAAGATTCTTTTGTTTGTCCGGGGTTAGAAAGGCCATCTGGGATGCTGTATTCAGTCTTACACCCAGAAAGCACATGTCTTGAGAGGGTACTAGACTGGACTTTATTTCGTTCACAGAATACCCCAGGCATCTTAGCACTGCTATGACATATTCCAAATGACGAAGAAGCTCGTCCCTTCCTTGAGCCAGAATCAGGCAATCGTCCAAATAAGGATAGATTTGTATTCCTTTTAGCCTGAAGAAAGCTATCACTGGAGCCAGAACTTTCGTAAATACTCTGGGCGCAGTAGATAAGCCAAAGGGCAATGCAGAGAACTGATAGTGAGAAGTCCCAGTCCGAAAACGCAGATACTTCCTGCAACTTAGCCTGATAGGAACATGAAGGTAAGCCTCCTTGAGATCCAAAGTTACCATCCAGTGATCCTTGCCCAGCAGAGGTAAAAGCTGTTGTAACGTCAACATTTTGAACTTGGGAATGTCCAGATAAGTGTTGAGGATAGATAAATCCAAAATTGGTCTCCACGTGTTCCCCTTTTTGGTACAAGGAACAGGCGAGAATAAAATCCTAGGCCCCTTTCTGGCATAGGAACCGGCTGTATGGCCCCTATTTGGAGTAACAGAGAAATTTGCTTGCGAGCCTCTATTCTTTGTTGAGGAGGAATGTCTGGCATGCCTTTGAAAGGAGGCAAGGTATGGAAATAAAACCTGTAACCGTGATGTATGATATCCAATACCCATCTGTCTTGGGTAATCAAACTCCAATTTTCTTTGAAAAGTGCCAACCTTCCTCCCAAAGGTGCTGCCAGGCGAGAAGGTTCTGGCAGCTGAAAAGGTAGGTCATTGGGTCTGTTTACGAAAGGACTGACCCCTGCCCTCACCCGAAGACTGTGCAGGAGAACTCCCTGTTCTAGGCCTGAAAGAGCCCTGACCTCTGCCCCTGCCACGTCTAGATCTAGCCCTAGACTGGGAATCATAAGAAGGATACGTCCACCCCTTAGTAGGCCAATTTCTACTAAACTTTGGAGGCTGAACCTGCAAAAAATCTTTAACAGTCTGCATAGACTTAGCCTTGTCTTTCATTTTCTTTAAAACTGCCTCAACAGGAGAACCAAACAAGACATCAGATTGCAAAGGGGCATCCAAAATCCTAGTTTTAACATGGTCAGATAAATTTTGATCCCTCAGCCAGGCATGCCTGCGAAGAACTGACCCAGTGGCAGCCACCCTAGACGAGGCCTGTACAGCATCAAAACCACATTGCAAAGAATGCTTACCCACCTGTTCAGAAACATGCACTAAATCTTGTAACTCTTTACAATCAATACCTTCCGCCAGAGCATCAACCTTAGATTTCAACTGTGAAAGGAGATAATTTTGATATTTCAACATGTGAAACTGGCAATTCAAAGCTCTCATGGCTAGAGTGGAAGAAGTATAAACTTTCTTTCCCCATCTATCCAAGGCCCTGGCCTCTTTATCTGCAGGAACCGGATTCTTGACAACAGAAGCCTTAACACCCTTAGGCCCCTGGCTAACAGTTTCTGGGTCTGCCCTAGGACTCTTAAAAAGATACTTATGAGCTTCAGGCACCCTGTAATACCTATCTGGTTTAACAGGAGCAGGAGGCAAAGAATCAGGATTAAGAGAAGCCTCTGCAAACACATCTTCCACCACATTCAGAACAGGAGGTATAGCCAAAGGCCTATGCTGGGGTAAAAACAAAAATTCCCTAAGCCTTTTCCTGGAGTCAGAGAAGTCCTGACCTTCCCATTTAAAATGCCATTTTAAGCATGTGCTTCTTGGGCACAGAACCTGAAGAACTAGGAGTGACACCCACAGAAGCTAAACTAGACCTGCCTCTAGGAGAAGCCTTGGAAGCAGAAAGAGAGGGCCTAGACACCTTAGGAAGGGAGGGGAGTAAAGTTATCTGAGAAGCCCCTACAGCCTGACCTGCCTCCTGGGAGGCCACATCCTGTAAAATCAAAGTTTCTCCCTGGGACTCCAGAGAGGCCGCCGTTGGAACCACCGGTTCCACTGACGCCTCTAAAGAACTGGCGTCCGGTTCGGACGACTCCTCTAACCTAGGTTTAACTGCCTTGTCCTTGCGCTTCTTTGAGGAAGCCGGCGTCGGAGCATCCGACGGCATATTGTAATTGCACCGCTTCCCAAAGACCAACCTGGCACAATCCAACCTTCGCTTTATAGTGCGTTTATTGAACCTAGCACAAAAGCGACACCCAACAACGTCGTGCTCAGGTCCCAAACAAGGTATACACAAATTATGGTAATCCCTATGCGGTATCTGTTTCCCACAAGAAATACAGTTATTCACTTTTTCTGACATCCGGTAAACCACTGAGGCAAGAAAAAACCAAAATATTCCCCAACGGGGTACTTAACTAACTCTGACTTCGGTCTGAAACTCCGAATTCGAAAAATTTCAGAACGCCGAACGGCACTTGCAACACTGCTTCTGCATCGGACCATGCGGCAAAAAAGACTGAGGATATGACGTCGGTCATGCGCATTTGTACCCTGACGTTCTGATGTCAGTCAAATGCGCCTTGACCGACGTCAGCCTTATACTCTGATATTCGGGCCGACCGAGGGACAGCGGACTACCCCAAGTGTTAGGACTGCAGCAATGTGAGATGAAGAACATCTCAACACTCTCCTGGGAATTTCTGATTTTACATATTCCACCGGAGAATTTGGACAAAACAAAAAAGATTGTAATTATGAATATTAGTTTACTAATGAAATTATATATAGCCACAAATTGGTTGAACCCAGCACAGGTGTCGTGGCAAAATTTCAGGCTGTTAGCGATTAAGCATATATTAGCGCACAAATTGTTAATTAGAAATAATAAGAAAAGTATAAACAGCATAAAAATTTGGGAACAAATCTTTAATATTATTTTGGCGTAGCGGTTCCTATCCACTTTCCGTCAGGACATTCTGTATGTGTACCAACACATTCTTGGATTAGATAGAAAATGTAGAAATAATACAAATTATTGGCTTGAGTTGGTTTATAATTGTCTATAGTAGATGCTTTTATGTTTAATTTTTTGTTATTTTATTTTCCTGTACTTGCTTAAAATGATATTTATTCTTAATGTATAATAGGGAAATTCAAAATGGAACTAAAACATTGGAAGCAATATTGTACATAATGTAAATAGTGTGTGAAATGTATAATGGTTTTGCAAAACAATAAAAACGATTATTGAAAAAAAAAGAAAATCACTGCTGCTTACCAATATAGGGTTTTCCAGCAGTAGGCTTTCTTGCCTACTTCAATACCTGTTGCATGTCTTCATGAAATGAATGCTTAAAATGTATTAGAACTGAATCACCCGGGCAGTCAGTTGAAGCTGAGTGATACTGTGGTTAAGTCAAGTCTTGTATGAGTAGATTAAGTCTGTAAGGACATTTGAGTTAATTACCATTGGCCAGTCCCATAAGAAGGGAGAACCAATGTTGCCTGGGCCAAAAGGGAGTCACAACGTTGACTCTGGTGTATCCTTTTGAATCCTCAGAATTACCCTGATTATTCATGGAAAGGGTGGAAACATGCAAAGAAAAATTCCCTTCCAAGTGAATGAAAATGCATACGTTTTCCAGGCTTGCTTGTAAGGAATCCTGAAACAAAATCTGATTAGTTGTGTGTTTTGAAAGTAGACAAACAGATCTATTTGAGGTGTTCCTCACAACTGAATCAGTTCCTGGTAGATGCCCTCATTCAATTTCCATTAATTTGGGTCTGCCTTGTTCAGCTCGTCTGCCATTGTATTTTGCTGTGCTAGAATGCAAGATGTTTGGAAGGTTAAGGAATGCTGAACAGATAACTCCCAAGCCATCATAGCCAGCCTGCATATGGGGCATGACCTTGTCCAAGCCAAGTTCTCCACCACTCTTTGTGAAACTAGTGCTTCATGCCCCTACTCCAAGTAGCTGACCCACACATACAGAGAGATTTGATTTTCACACACACCTTGGAAAGGCTGGCACAAATTTACTAGCTATGCCCCATTCTGCCCAGACTATAAGGTAGTTAACATCGCCACCACACACCCAAAAGCCAGCTACTCTAAGACTCTTGCAAGGGTACCCAATTATATTCAGTGAGATTAATAACACAAATGGTAGCTTGACCAAAAGCAAGGCTTTCAGGAGTGGCTAGAGCTGTCACCAAATATAAGTACTCTCAGAAATTAAAATACTCTCTGAAAGATCAGCCACAATGAAAAGTTTAAATACATTAAACAATACATAAGAAAAGAACATGAAAATACTAAATATCAATATACAGTAAACACCAGAGTTTCAATCACAGGAAGAATTAAAACAGACAGATTCTCACAAAACAATAAAACAGTACTTACTATCTCACTATATTTTCCTGACTGATCTAAAGAATTACTACTGCCTGGTTCACTTACTAGAGCAAGGCAAGATGAAGTTGGTGAGAGATCTTTGTTTGTCAGGTTACAAAAAGACTGCCCTGAGACCTCAGTCTCACCTAGTATTAAAGCATCATTGTTAGTGATGGATTGCAGAATGACATCACATACATCTGGTCATCTGACTTTTGCTTCCCATGCTACCCCCTTGGCTAGAAGCTGCCAGGATTTAGCACATGTTGTTACAATACATATCTCAAACTTTGCTAAAATTTATTGCAGCATCTGGAAGCTGTAAAAAAATGCAACACTTATGCTCTTCCTGCAGAGACTAACAAGCCATGCTTCTTACAGACATTGCTTCTCTGGCTTCATTCAAAACTGAGAACATCTTTATGGCCTAGGCCAAAGTAATTTAATTTCAGAATATTTTTTAAAGTTAGCTGCAGCTAGACTGATTACCCTCTTCTCTTCCAGTATTCTCTGTTAACATATACATTTAATTCAGTTACAATACAGTCAGGACCCACTGTTGGCACATTTTTAACACAAGCAACTTTACAAACACATTTTTCAACACAAACATCTGTACAAATCAGTTTGATATACAAATGATAATTCTTTACAAAATTCCAGCTGGCTGTGCTGGCATATGTTGCACATCCACTGCCCTACTTCTCCTAGCATAGCTGGCAATACCTCATATCATCACAGTCCTAACGACTGTAGGTAATGAAGAGACTTCAAGGCATAGATCATAGCCAACATCTCCTTTATGGTTATGTGCTTTGGTCTGTAGAAAAGGACTCCATTAGCCTTGTACTTTTACCCTGTGGAAACAGCTCCCCAAGCAAAACCCGATGCGTCTGTGGTGAGAGATTGGTCTAAGGAGAAAAGGGGGGACATGGGTTCAGTTAAACTTGTCTCCACCAATGCAGTCCCTTTTTATAAAGCCTAAACTGGAATTTGATAGTCCAGAGAATGCAAATACTCAGTTAATGTGTTTTTTTTTAGAAACCACTGCATCTTTCTCATATTAAACTGGCAAGAGGAATGATGAGCATTATACATGAATCCTAATATCTTGAGAAATTCTTCTGCAGAAGTCAAGACTGACTGAAATAGTCCAGGAATGATTCCAGATAAAAATGCAATCTCTTTTGTCAAAAAGGCCTACTGAAAAGAAATATTTAGAAGGCATTCCAGAAACACAATCCTGTGAGATGGAGGCAAGGAGGATTTTGAAATGTTTGTCTGGAAGTCCATAATAGACACATAATCCAAGTTAATGACCCTTAACATCTGAATAAAGATATGCAAGTCATCTAAATAAGGAAACGTGAATGCCACATTGTCAGCAATAAGGTATGACTGAAGCTAGGTATTTCATGAACACCCTTGGAGCTGTAGATAAACCAAAGTGTAATAGCAGCAAACCGATAATGGGACCCAGAAACAAGAGAACCTTAAACTTCCTGAAGCCTGTGGCTATGGGTTGTAGAAATAAATATCTTTAAGTCTGCTACCAAGCAACTCATGGGAAGAAAGAGGGTGTAACAGGCTATGTAAGGTAGATATTTTGAATGTTGGTACTTTCACAAAGACATCTAGAAATTAAAGATCTAGTATTGGTCTCCAAGAGACACTTTTCTTTGGTACCAGAAACATTCAGGAATAATAGCCTTTGCTCATTTGACTTGTAAGCACTGGTTCTATAACTCCTTGGGTGTACACAGACTGAGGAACCTGAAGAAAAAAATGTGTTTGATTTACAAGGTATGGAGTAATTCACCTGAAAGAAGGCTTTTGTATCAAGTGCTATCTGCAATCCTCCTATACACTTTTAGCACTTAAGAGTCTGAAATAGTCTTTTGCCAAAAGGGAGTGCTGAGAACCAGTTTGTGGGACAGATATGTAGGGACACAGGCAGGAGGGACAGGGAGGGGAGAAAGACTGCTGGTATAATTAACTCTGTACTATTGGTCTGTCCATTTTTCTGAAATCACTCCTGATTCTTGGTACTTCCTTCTGAACATCTCTTTTTAGTACCCTGTTTGCGAGAAAAAGGCCGATTTTATTTTGCTTTTTTGTGGAAGAGGGAGGCCTACAATATTTGTACTGGGGTGCATGAAAACGTTTAGAAACTCCCTCAATCAATTTTCCCTTTTCATAATATTGTTTCAGAAACTGGCTAAGAGAAGAGCCAAACAATATCCTACCTCATCAGCAAATCTTTGATTACATATCCGCTCAATTGTGTGGCAGTAGCTTTGGCCTTAGTCACAGTACCTGCAAAATCATGCACTCTCTTCAAAACATGTTTAGACACCTGGGATAGGGTAGAAACAGTCTGGTTAAAAAAGCTTTTCTGTAGAAAGAGCGGTAACCCAATTGTTTCAGACTGTCCATATGACAAAGCATAAATTGCCATACACATCCCCAATAATTCAGAATTCTGAAGGATGAAGTGGAAGAAGACATTAACTTACTTATGTGGTCCAACATGTTGCCTTACTCATCACCAGGAAAAGGATGTGTACTAAAGATCAGTCTGTTCCAGCACAAGACCTAGTAGAAACTGCTGCTGGATTGGATCGAAGGTGAGAGAAAAGAAGTGTATTAGCCTTGGGTACCTTATGCAGTTTATCGACTTTTTTAGGGACCGGTGTCTGGGTATCAGCATGATTACATGCAGCAGTCAATACACTACCCAAGGCTGGCAAGTAGAGGAACAATGGGAGAGGAAAGACGCATCCTTTTGTAGTAGGTCAGTTTCTCCTCATTTCAGGGGAAACGTCTATTTCTTCCCATAAAAATACCCCATTCATCCTGGATATAGTCTAAGAGAAAATTCCTGCACAGGTGGATAAAAAATAATACCTTCCTCACAATCAGAAAGCTTGCTTTAGGAAATATGTAGACGCCCTATCTCTGTCCAAATCAGAATCATCATACCCTGCTTTCTCCAGAATTTATAGGGTATGCCCACCTGTAATAGTTTCTTTGCATCAGTATTCATTGCCTGTAATGCCTGCCTTGCCAAGGCAGGGAAAGTACAGTTGTGTACCTACCATAAATGTAGATGTTCGAGTGTATTCACTGTTGCAGTCATTACACTTGGGTTATCCTGCTGGCAGGTGACCCGCATTCGGCCCGAGTTCCAAAGTCTTGGTCCGGGGTCGGTTGCCGTCGCCTCTTCCCTGACGTCAGTATGCCAGGGGTATAAAAGTTGCAACCGACACCATTTTCTTCAGTTTTTCTTGCCCCAGATGTCAGATGCCTCCAGACTGGAAGGCTGAAAAGATAAAAATATGCCAAACAACCATGCATATATTACTATAAACATTTCCTTCATCTACAAGCAAATACACCACATAGGTTGTATAAAGTTGAGAAGTACGGAATAGTCCCAGCAAAGAGGGGGATGGTGGGTGGGTAACCTGGACTGCAACAGTGAATACAATCAAACATCTACATTTATGGTAGGTACAAAACTGTACTATGTTCATCGTGTTTCACTCCTTGCAGTCATTAAACTTGGGTAGAATCCCAAAGCTGAGGTTGGGTGGCTGGGTCTAGATTGGATTTGGCGAGGCTAACAAGCCCTGCAGAACTGCAGTGGCAAAGCCTGCTCTGGATTTGGAGTAGAGAGGTAGGTGGTAGTGCTTCGTAAAAGTGTGCACCGAGCTCCAGGTTGCAGCTTCTAATATGTCTTTGGTTGGTACTCCTCTGAGGAAAGCTGCTGAAGTGGCTGCTGCTCTGGTAGAATGAGGCCTAATGCCCTTGGGCACAGATTTACCATGTTGTGCATAACAGAAGCGGATGCAGTGTTCTATCCATTTGGAGATTGTCTGCTTTGTAATAGGCTTTCCTTGTAATCCTGCAGCATATGCTACAAACAGTTGCTAAGTTTTTCTGAAAGCTTTTGTTTTGTCCAAGTAAAATCATAGCTGCCTGTGTATATCCAAAGCATGCAGAAGTCTTTCCCCTTTATTCTGGGGATTTGGGTATAAAGTAGGTAAATGAATGGTTTGGTTTAAGGCCACATTGGAGACCACTTTTGGCATGAATGTTGGGTTTGTCCTAAGAGAAACCCTATCCTGATGAAAAATGAGGAAAGGTTCCACAGCCATCAATGCCTGCAACTCTGAGACTCTTCTTGCTGAAATTATTGCTAGGAGCAGAGCAGTTCTCCATGACAAGAATTTTAGATCAGCTGTGCTGGCTGGTTCAAATGGAGGCAGTGCTAGTTTTTCTAAAATAAAACTGAGGTCCTAAGTAGGTACTGGTGCTCTCCTAGGGGGTCATATATTCTTTGCCCCTCTGAGGTACTGTCGCAGTAGAGGAAGTGAAAAAATAGGAGGATCCGTACTGTAATGAGCTGAAATGGCAGAGGCATGGATTTTAATAAATGAAAAAGATAGGACTTTGTCCAACATCTCAGTCAGGTATTGCAAAATCTAAGGTATATTAGGGACCAGTGGGTCGAGCCCTCGTGCCTGGTTCCAAGCACAGAATCCCTTCCATTTTTCTGCATAAGATTTCCTAGTGCTGGGCCTCCTGGCTTCCAAAATTACATCCATAACAGCTTTAGAGAGAGGTGCAGTCTGAGTGGCTACATTATCTGCCATGCTGCCAGGTTTAAGGTTCTGAGTTGACTGTGCAGAATCTGATTGTTTTGTTGTGTCAGAAGATGAGAGATTTGAGGTAGAGGCCAAGGTGGGCCTTGGGACAAAGCCTTGAGGATTGGGTACCAGTGCTGGCATGGCTAGTCTGGTGCAATCAGGATAATTTTTGGCCTCTCTTGTCCGTCTTTTATAAGCACCTTAGTGAGAAGAGGCATTGGAGGGAAGGCATAGACTGTCAGGTTTTTCCAGCTGAATGATAGAGCATCCACTTTCCATTATTGAGAGTGATAAGTCCTTGTGCAAAATTTCTGTATTTGGCAACTGTGAGGGGAGGCAAAAAGATCTAAGTCTGGGCATCCCCATTCCCTTGTTATCATGTTGAACACTTATGAATTTAGCTTCCATTCGTAAGGATCCATGAGATTTCTGCTTAGTTCGCTGCCAGTGTATTTTGTGTTCCTGGCAGGAATTGTGCTTGCAGATGTACCTGGTAGGTCAGTGCTGTGTTCCACAAAGTCATGGCTTGTCTGCAAAGGTGGTAGGAATGTGTGCCACCTTGCTTGTTTATGTACCACATAACTGTGGTATTGTCAGTCTTTATTAATAGTTGTCCTGGATGTATTAGGTCCTTGAAGGCTGTCAGGGCATTCTGTACAGCTAGCATCTCTTTTTGATTGATGTGAAGATGCATTTGTTCCTTGGGCCACATGCCCTGAATACATTTTCCTGCCATATGTGCTCCCCAGGCATAATCTGATGCATCCGTTGTTATTGTCTGCCCGGCTGTAGGTATGGTGAAAGGCTGTCCCTTGTTGTGGTGACAGGCCTGGGACCACCATCGAAACTCCTGTTGCAGGCAGGGAATCAAGATTATGATTGTCTCTAGGCTGTGACAATGCTGAGTCCAAACACTTTTTAGATACCATTGTAGTTTCCTCATATGCAGTTTTGCATATGAAATTAGTAGAATGCAGGATGCCATGAAACCCAGGGCCTGCAGAATTTTTCTTGCAGGGAGCTGGGTCGTTGTTGCCATCATTTGAAAGTAATGAGTCAGTTGCCTTTGTTTGTCTGACGTGAGATAAGCCATCTGGGCAGTTGCGTTTAAGCTTGCACCCAGGAATATTATCTCTTGAGAGGGCACTAGTTTTGATTTATTTTCGTTTATTGTGTACCCGAGGCAAATTATCAATCTTTTAACAAACGCCAGGTGCTTTAGAGGAATGTCCTTGCTCTCTGCTTGAATAAGGCAGTCGTCCAAGTAGGGATATATTTGAATTCCTTTTTGTCTGCAAAAAGCAATTACTGGTGCCAGGCATTTTGTGAAGACCATGGGCGCAGTAGATAAGCCAAAGGGCAGTGCAGAGAATTGGTAATGCATTGAGCCTGCTATAAATCTGAGGTGTCTTCTGCATGACTGTCTGATTGGGACGTGCAGGTATGCCTCCTTGAGATCCAAAGTAACTAGCCAAGCCTCCTTGCCCAGCATGGGCAGAAGTTGTTGTAGTGTTAACATTTTGAATTTTGGAACATCCAGGAAAGTATTTAGGATTGACAGGTCCAGTATTGGTCTCCAAGCTTTGTCTTTTCGGGGTACTAAGAAAAGTCTTGAGTAAAATCCTTGTCCCTGTTCTTTTTGTGGAACTTTTTGAATAGCTCCCATATCCGTAAGAGCCGCAATCTGTTTTTGTGCCTCTGCCCATTGGTTTTGTGGCAGGTTTGGCATACCTTTTGGTTTTGAAAGCGCGTGGAAGTGGAACCTGTACCCCTGAGAAACTATATTCAGCACCCATTGATCTTGGGTGATCATGTGCCAATTTTTTGAGAAAAATGCTAGCTTTCCCCCTAGGGGTGCTGTCAACTGGTAAGAGCTTGGTATTTGCAGAGGGAAGTCATTGTGACAGTTTCCTATAAGGTTGTGATTTGTCTTCTCCTCCTTTGGGGGCTGAAGCACCCCATTGTTTAGGTCTGGAGGAACCTTGGGGCTGAGATCTGCCTCTTGGGCATCTGTATCTGCCTCTCTGTGGCCTGTCTGACACTGGAAAGGACCAATGTTTTGAAGGCCAGTTTCTGCTAAATCTAGGTGGTTGAACCTGTAAGAAATCTTTCACCGTTTGCATTGACTTTGCTTTATCCTCCATTTTCTTTAACACCTCGTCTGCCTTAACACCAAACAAAGTATCATGCTGTAATGGAGCATCCAATAATTTTACTTTAACATGGTCAGGTAAACTTTGTTCTTTCAACCAAGCATGTCTTTGAATAACTGAGCCTGTAACTGTGGCTCTACAAGAAGCCTCTAATGAATCAAAACCACACTGCAGAGTATGCTTTCCCACTTGTTCAACTGCATGCAATAAATCCTGCATTTCTTTACTGTCAGGACTTTCTATATTTGTAACCATTTTCTGCTTTAACAATGACATGAGATACTGTTGATATTTAAGTATGTGAAACTGACAGTTTAAAGCTCTTACAGCTAAAGTAGCAGAAGTGTAAACTTTTTCCCCCCATCTGTCTAGAGCTCTGGAATCCCTATCCGAGGGGATAGGATTTTTGGCAGTGGAAGCTTTAACCCCTTTAGGACCCTGAAAAATTGTTTCTGGGTCTGCAGCGGGGTTTTTGTAAAGAAATTAATGAGAGTCAAGGACCCTTGTAGTACCTGTCTGGCTATACTGATGCAGGGGGTAGAGAATCTGGAGACAGACTGGATTCAGAAAAAACATCATCTACAATATCAAGCACAGGAGGGATAGCCAGGGGCCTGTGCTGAGGCAATAAAAGGAAATCTCTGAGCCTTTTCTTGGATTCTGAGTAATCCTGGCTCTCCCAATGGAAATGCTCCCTCATGGTGTGCAGGGTTTCCCCAAAAGAATAATCCTCAGGCGGTGAGGCTGAAGGAATGGACTCTTCAGCATCAGAGTCCTCATAGGGAGGGAGAGAATAGCCCTGATCAGAAGAAGAATCAGAGAAAATGGAAACCTGATCAGAGGAATCATAATCAGTGTCTTGCGTAGGCCTTTTGTCAGGAGGGGGATGGGAGCCCCTGACTAAAGTAATAAGGTCTTCGACCATTTTAAGCATCTGTTTCTTTGGCATGGATGACTGTTCTGGAGAATGCTGCACTTGTTTCCCTGTCTTTAATGGTGTTTTTGACTTTGCCTTTGTTGTTGTAGTAGCCTTAATTGTAAGCTGTGAAAGTCTGAAAACACCCTCAGAAGCCGGTGCCTGCTCAGTGGCTCCGGACCCATCTGAGGGTATAGTTTCTGTAGGCCCAATACCTTGAGTTTTCACAGGCCTCGGTGTCTCCACGTGACTGCCGGTTACAGCCTGTGGCTCTGAGGTAGCGGGTGATAGGGGCTGCGAAAGCGCCTCACTGAGAACCGGTGAACCGGTGACTGGCCTAGAAGAGGCTTTGTCGTTGGTTTTGGACCTCGGATGCCTGTCTTTTTGTCTTTGCGTTTTTTATACATTCCGGTCGTCGGTTGTTCCGACGGCATTATATAATTAAATCTTCATCCAAAATAATGTCAACAAAATCAAACAGACGTTTAACAGTGCATTTATTGAATCTAGCACAAAACCGACAACTAGTAACGTCGTGGTCAGGGCCTAGGCAAGGAATATAGTAAGAGTGAAGGTCCTTATGAGGTATTTGCTTCCCACAAGAAATACAATTATTAACTTTTACTGACATCGGTCTGGAGCAAGAAAAAGTTTCCCCAATGGGGTACTTAGCTTTATTGAAGACTTCGGTTCTGAAATTCAATTTTGAAAATCTCAGGAGTCGGCCGACCGGCACTTACAAACTGCTTTTGCTTCGGGCACCGCGTGGCAAGAAAGACTGAAGAAAATGGTGTCGGTTGCAACTTTTATTCCCCTGGCGCACTGATGGCAGGGAAGAGACGATAGCAACCGACGTCGGACCAAGACTTTGGAACTCGGACCAACTGCGGGTCGCCTGCCAGCAGGATAACCTAAGTGTAATGACTGCAACAGTGAAACACGATGAACATCTCTTTTTTTGGTAAACAGTAATTACTTCTTCAAAAGAACAATGTTTAATGTTTTGTCTTGTCTTAATAGGAGTTCCAGATGAAGACGGCCAACTTGAAGGATGAATGCTGCTTGGTCTAATGGTCTCCCAGAGCAAGAGAAGATTTTTTTGCCCATGCCCATATCAGACGCTGCAACAGCAAGAGAGGTTGCAGCTCACCCTGGCTTAGAATGGCTGATAGGTAAATGAGTACTCTGAGGAACAACCAGTGGCCATTTCAGGTTCACCCACTGTCAGCTGAGGCAGAGTCTGCGACAACACAAAAACTTCTTGGCAAGTGATTTTCTTTCTAGGTACACATCAGGAGAAGAACCAGATGGAGTGATGTAAGTATCCATGTTGTAAGTCAGACAAGAGGAAACCTACAGTAATAAGCACTCTTTGGAGTAAGTTGGTTGGAAGTGAATGTTCAAAAGCAGCACACTTATCCTCAGCACTTTCCAAAGTCTGTGTCATAAAAAAGCACAAGCAGAACACAAATTCCTTGTCGGTATATGTTCAAACACTCTGCCTTTCAGTAGGCTGCTCATAGGATTGTACTGTGACCAGCCTGTTCCTGACTTTTCTGGTTTGAACGTCAGTCAGCAGTCTGATGCACGTAAGGATGCATCGTGACTTAAAGTTTGAGGGACCATGCGGAGGACCATTTCCCACCACTACACATTGACATCATGCCCTTCCTTACTGTGAGGAACTGATGACAAATCTGCTAAAGCAATAAAAGAATGTATACACTTAACCGACTTACAAAGATCACTCCTTCACAGAAAGAAGAAGGGGGGGGGGGGGAGTCGTATAATGGTTAAGGTCATTACTTCATAGCTACAAGGTTTGATTCTGACCTCTGGTTAGTAGCTAGGCTCATATTAATCTACAGACTAATTGGAATGTTCTTCATAGAACCAAATTGTGAAGGAAGACGCTCTACTAAATCAAATGATACACTGCATTTATCTGTTATATCCAGCATTAAGGGATCTCCTTGGCATGATCTAAGTTGGGTTGAATTCTCCAGTAGTACGATCAGGGTGGAAGAAACCAGAAGATGATCATCTTTAATCCTGCAGATCACATGTTATGGAAAACAAACTTTAAAGATCAAGCAACAATACCTTGTGAAGGTGCGTGTCAAAGATGAAGTGGCCAAAACACAAACTTCAGCAACAGATTTTTCTTGTAGAAAGCATTGGAGGCAGTCATTCCTTTGGAGGTGTGAGCTTTGACAACAGCATCTGTCAAACAGTGACAGGCTTACTGATGGCAAAGGGACAATCCAGATGGCAATCAAAACAAAAAGTGGATGCCTAGCAACGTCAAAGCCTTTATGCCTCCCTCCATTCTAATATGTAAACATTCTTCCAAGGTAACACCAGAGCTGCAGGCACTTATCAAAGGCTGTGGAGAAGGGTTCTCTACACCACCAACCCCAGTTTCTGCTCCAGTTAAGAAAACCAAAAGACTAAGGTCTGGTTTAGAGAGCCCCCCCATACAACCTTCTGAAGGAAATATGGGTTCATCCTGAGGGATACTTGATTCCAATATAACAGCATGAAATTTTAAGCAACAAGAACACCTGCAGGTTTAAAAAAACAAAAAAAAAACCTTTGCTGCACAGGTAATCTAATTAATTATGAAGTTCAAGTCTCAATGCAAGGGAGGGACCCTTAATGGAAGACAGAGATGCAGCATATCATCAAGAAATTGTATGACCAGTAACTAATGGGCTAAAATGCTGCCTCCTACAAGGTTATAATGTGTAAAAACAGCTACCTCTTGTACCTTGACCATGAAATAACAAAGACCCAGATTACACACAGAAGCCTAAAAGTAGGATAATCATCTGTTAACTACCAAATGGGGCAGCACAGAGTACTGCTCTGCCCAAAATGACAACCTGTTCAATTTGGACACAAAAGCCAACTGAATGGAAAGCTTCTTAGTAACCTCAATCACCTTACAGACCCCCATAACAAGTCTAAGAAAAACACGTTGGTTGCACACAGCAGATATCTTTAATAAAACAAGTAGAAGTAGTAAGCACTTTCATCAGACTAACAATTACAATGAACTGCATCACATTTAAAAGGACTAGCAACTACAAATGGACCAAATCCATGAAATGTAATGAATTAAAGCTGCAGTGACACTGTAAAACACACATCTTACACCGGTTACTATAAATGCATACATAAATCAATATATATAAGAAAGGTTTGAGGGAAAACTTACTGTTGAGACCAGGTGGTTTATCAGCCTGGAATAATAGTATTCATTTCTGTTTTATAGCTTCGGTACTATTGTTCACATTGTTTCTGTGAATAAGAGAGGGGGCAATCTCCAACACCAGAAACTTGAATTTGTGTGTGGAACCTTCTCTCTGTACATGCATTGCCAATGCACTATTCTCCAACATTCCTGATGTCTCTCAGGTGTTCTAAAATCCTATCTTTTAGAAGTCGGTTAGTTTTGCCTATATAAAAGGCAAAACATTCTACGCAGTAGCTGAAATACACCACAGTTTTAGTGTGGCAGTCAGCATAAAAGTTGGCTTCTATTACAAATCCCATATGTGGATGTATGAATTGTCTACCTATGTGAATATGGGAACAAGCTTTGCATCTCCTGGAAGTGTAAGTACCAAGTCTATCAGATTGGATATGCTTATAACAGCCTAAAGCCTTATAGCAGAGATGACTTTTCAAAGATCTATTGTTCTTCAAGGTAACACGTGGTTCGTCTTCTACAACTCCACTCAATTCCTTAACACTAGATAAAATATCCCATCTATGATCAAATATTTATCTTGGCTGTTAAGGCTGTTATTGATAAGATACAATTTTTAGTGTTTGACTTATTTGTGACTGCTATGATTTCTGAGTCACTTTTTGAATATTTCAGTGTTGAATTTCCTATGGTCCCCATAATGTATGGTTTACCTAAAGTGCACAAAAATCTAGTTAGTCCGCCTATGCCTCCGATTGTGTCTAGTAGGGGATGGGCCACTGAGCCTCTTTCGAAATTTGCTGAGAAAAATCTGCATCCTGTCTTGAATGAATGTGACACTATTTTGAAGGACACCAAAAATTTCCTGAATGACTTAGGAATTTATTTGGAATCATTAGATGATCCGTGTTGGTTAGTGACTCTGGATATAGAGTCACTACATACTGTTATCCCTAATGCATGGGCATTGAGAACATAAGGGAGTTACTACACACTAGGAATGGGCATTCAGGAAAGGTCAGTCTAGTATGTGCATTGTTGGAGATTATCCTTGAGAATAATGTTTTTATGTTCAGAGATGAGCATTATATACAGAAAGTTGGCATTGGCTATAGGCACTGCCTGTGCCAACAGCTATGCCAACTTATCTCTGGTACAGTGGGAAGTCAATGATGTCCTTGCTAAGAATGTATTTTCCGAGTCTATTGTGTGGTACAAACGGTTTGTGGATATTTTTTTGTTATGGCATGACACTGAGGAGCGTTTGAATGAATTCTGATCATATATTAATACCATCACTACTTTCCTTAACTTCACTTACAAATATTCTAACAGAGAGATTGAATTTCTTGATGTGAGAGTAAATAGGGACATTTCTCATTTCATCTCTACTACACTATATAGAAAACCTGTTAGGAAGAATAATGTCCTATATAATGGGAGTATGTATCCCGAACACACTAAGTTGAATGTACTGAAGGGCCAGATCTTTCACATTATATAGGTTCATAGGTTCATACTAGGCTATCTGCCCTGGGGCAATTATAAGCCTAGCCCGATTCTGTATGGCTTACGCCACCCCTTGATTTGAGTATACTGTGCCCTTTTTAAGGTTTAGTTTACTGTGCCTCTGTCTAATAGTGACACGGGAGTAATCCCTGGGACAAACCTACGATCCCCCATCCACTTATCGAGATTCTTCTTGAAGAGATTCAGTGAGGTGCTCTGCCTCACATGAACTGGAATTCTATTCCAGAGCAAAGGGAGCCTTTGGGTTATGAACCTGTCCCTCCAGCAAGTTCTATTTATTTCTGTGCTGAGGTTCAAGTCCCTCGAGCGTGTGGCTCTAAGGGATTTAGATTTACTGAGGTGGAGCATGTCCATTAATTCTGGATTTCACATAGCTTTGTATGTCAGGCATAGATCGCCTCGAAGTAGGCAGTATGCAACTGAGTAGAGCTGGAGTTTTTTTAACCGAGCAGCATATGGCATCTGTTTGAGACCCTTAATCCTCTTGGTGAGATACTTTTGGGGTCTTTATGTCTGCACAATGATGATATTGTGTTACAAGGAGCACTGTCATCTCTAAAACAAGAATTTATGAAAAGAGGATATAAGGAGAATGTGACAGCCAAATTGATACAGCTTGGAGAGAAAAACATGGTAGATGTAGACCTTACTATAATAAGAAACATATAGAGGGGATAGGATCTGACAATAGTAGTGAGAGGAGTACAGAGTAGAAATGGTGAAGGCAGTGATGTACTTAGGATGCCTTTGACTTTTGCTAGCAACATACATGTGGTATGTGATGTTATCAAGAATAACTGGGATATTTTATCTAGTGTTAAGGAATTGAGTGGAGTTGTAGGAGACGAACCACGTTTTACCTTTAAGAACAACAGATCTTTGAAAAGTCATCTCTGCTATAAGGCTTTAGGGTCTTATAAGCTTATCCAATCTGATAGACTTGGTACTTACACTTCCAGGAGATGCATAGCTTGTTCCCATATTCACATAGGTAGACAATTCATACATCCACATATGGGATTTGTAATAGAAGCCAACTTTTATGCTGACTGCCACACTAAAAATGTGGTGCATTTCAGCTACTGCGTAGAATATGTTTTGCCTTTTATATAGGCAAAACTGACAGACTTCTAAAAGATAGGATTTTAGAACACCTGAGAGACATCAGGAATGTTAGAGAGTAGTGCACTGGCAATGCATGTAGAGAGAACGTTCCACACACAAATTCAAGTTTCTGGTGTTGGAGATTGTTTCTCTGAATAAGAGAGGGGGCAATTTGAACAATAGTACCAAAGCTATAGAACAGAAATGGATACTATTATTCCAAGCTGATAAACCACCTGGTCTTAACAGTAAGGTATCCCTCAAACCTTTCTTAAGAGCCAAGGCTCTTAAGCATTAAATGATGTACATCTTAGAAACTTTTAAATTGTAATATACTCACATATTTTTATTATACATTTACTATGTACGACAATTTTTTATGTACATATTTTACAATAGTATTATACAACCATCACAGATTTAGTATGGTGTGTGTGTGTATGTATGCATGTATATATATATATATATATATATATATATATATATATATATATATATATATGTATATATATATTTTTTTTTTTGATTTATGTATGCATTTATAGTAACAGGTGTAAGATGTGTGTTTTACAGTGTCACTGCAGCTTTAATTCATTATATTTTGTGGATTGGTCCATTTGTAATTGTTAGTCCTTTTAAATGTGATGCAGTTCATTGCAATTGTTAATCTGATGAAGCAGAGTGTGTCCGTGAAAGCGCTTACTACTTCTATTTGTTTTATTAAAGATATCTGCTGTGTGCAACCAATGTGTCTTTCTTAAAGACTTTTGGATCCTTCTACTTGTTGGTTGCTTTATCCGATGGTGAGGGAATGTTTTACTTTGAGACCCCCATAACAAGTCCAGATGAATAAAGAGGGAGTCAGTATCAGCAGCTTGTCCTTAAGGTTGCCCCAGCTGTCCTCTTCAATTATGGTGGACATTCCTGGCTACAACTGGGAGGGCTTCCTGAACTGCTATACCCTTACAGCCTAAATTACGCCCTTCTCAGCCACTATGGGGACACAAATGGGTTTTAGACTTTCTTCCATAAACTGCAAGATGTAGACTCTATATGAATGGTAGAAATGTTTACAGGCAACTCATACCAAAGGAAAGAAAGCATCCACTTCTACCTCCCCTTGCTCTACTACACTGAGCAGGAAAAAAGTACCACATTCCCTCAAGCAGCAAACAGAACAGTCTTTGTAGTACCTCAGTACTATTAAACCTTGACCATGCAAAGCTTAACTTAGAGCTACAGCAGAAAATCTTCCAGGCGGTTCACAAATTCAGAGATGTGAATCACCCAGGACGACATCCTAGTCAAACTCTCAGCAGCATATTAGCACTGTTCCCATGCACAAAGGCTATGACCACGTGCTCCATTGCTTTTTTAAAATGCCACACAATGTCTGAATGGATAAAAGGAGTCAGTTCTCGAAGGCCTTCAAGGGTCAGAACTGCTGATTTGATCTCCATATGACTGATAAAAACCCTGCCCCAGAAAGGAATCCCACTCCCTGAATGATGCAGGGAGGAGTGGTGTCCATCACCCTCAAAAAACGTTCATCAGGGGACTTCCCAGATGGCTGTACGTACAATGATCACAGAGTTGACTTGAGCTCTCCCAGCGTGAAAAAATGAAAAAAGGCCCAATGAAATTAAGTTTGGGTAAAATGCAGTCATTGGCTAGTAACTATACTGCTTGGATGTCACAATGGAAAGCTCTGGATGGAAAGAATCCTAGAGCCGTTCAGCAAAAAGCAGTTCTAGTTTCAACTTTAGTACAAGAAATGGCTTCTAGTAATTCAGAGGGGGGAAATCAAATGCACTCGGTGTTTAAAATAAATGAAACACTGAAGGAATATATCAACTCAATAAAAGGATGGAAAAATAGAAGCTTTAACTAGCTACATAGATGAGTTGATAAAACTCAGGAAATCAGAGGATGAAAAGAAGAAAAGGCTGGCTGACAATGAGGGTTCTTAAGAGCCATTTCAAACAATATTTGAGTTAGACCACAGAGCATACAATGAATACAGGAGATTTTCTGCTGTACTGGAGAAACTGAAAGGAACACAGACTGTTAACTTTATGAAAGTACAAACAAGCAAATTGAGTGGTTGTCCACAGATTTTTTTAACTGAAAGGGCACATATGTGTATGCTCCAAATAAGTCCACGAGAAACCCCTCTATTGATAAAGATGCAATCCATACCTCTCAACTGTCCAGATTTTCACCTCATATTTATGATTTGTTTTACATAAAATTATGGTTTAATGGCAAATCACCGAGGACTAAAGTCAGAAAAAAATGGCAGGCAATTGGGTTTCAGGCTTCAAACCCTTCAGACAATTCATGCTAATGCAAAACCCACTATTCTATCAACTTTCTAAGTTTGTAGAAGCAGTATTTTAAAAGTGTCCCTATTTTAGGGCCTTTGTCCCCCATTACTTGTGGCTTTGTCAAATTATTTGCTCTAAGAGGTTGAGAGGTACGATGCAATCATATCGATAGGCAAGAGTTGCTCCTGACATAATTGTGGCAGAAAGGAAAAGTATTAAAAATTGAGACAAGAGTGTTTGTGGAAAATGATTATTTACTGTACACCCAGCAGAAGAGAAGCAAGCTTATTCCATCAATCAGGGAATGTCAAGAAACAGGTGTAAGACTCAAGCTGCTATATGCGTCTGCCTTCAGAGTATTTTTAAATGCAGTATGAAAGACATCTGTGATGCAGAACAGGCTAAGGAAGAAAAAGTTTAGCAAACAAAGAGTAAGACAGCAAGCAGGAAAATACTGCTTCTCAAAAAGATCACAGAGAGGCTGTGTCAGTGAAACATTTTTCATTGTTTCTAGCAAAAAGACTTGGGAGAAAGAAAAAAGGACAAATTAACTAGAAAAATCAGGAGTGACTTGGACTTAATACTGGAGACAGAGATGATCCAGAAGAAGCTAGGCAACACTGGACTTTGAATACATGGGAGACTATACAGCATCAATCCCACTAGATATATCCTCAGGTCAAACCATTCCCCATTTGGAAAACTTCCTATGTTGGATTAACAAAAATATCTCCCAAGAAACTATTATTCTAGGAGACACTAACATTAATTGGCAAAACCTAACCTCCAAAGCTCCTGCTACCAGGATTAACCTCCATAGTTTCACACAACTTATCACAGAGCCTAAACGTGCTTTAAATAACTGAGCAAAATCTATACTAGACTGGATTCTAGTGTCTCACCCCCACTACTACTCCAATATCAGCACCCTCCCAAACATTTTAAGCCACCACCTACCTGCTTACACCCTTAGAACCCAAATACATATTCCCCACACCTCACATGTACAAAACTGCCAGGAACCTTGCCCTCTTTGATCAAAACATACTTATCAGTACCCTACAAGCTAAAAATGGACCCCAATAAAAACACTGCCGCTAGATAACGCTGTACATTATTTCAATAACATCTTTCTTAGCACATTAAATAGCTTAGCACCTCTTCGTACAAATGAACAAAACCTAACCATGCACCCTGGCTAATTAAACAAACACTCCTGTCTAGAGACAAGGCCTGGAAATATGGAAAAAATGTAGAACTGAAACAAATTAACAAAATTATAAACAACTTCGAAATACTGCAAAAAACTGATAAGAAAACCTATTTCTCCTCACAACTATCCTCCCAAAGTAAAAATAAAAAAATTCTGGAAATCTGTATCCTCCCTGCTTAATCCAGGTAACATTCAAAATCCGTCACCCTCTCCCGACAAAGACCCTCACCAGATAGCACAAATAATTAACACCCATTTCACTGACACCATTCAAAAACTAGTCAAAGATTCATCTACAAAAACCAACCCTAACTCCCAAAATACCACGCAAACAGACCCCATAACTACCTCTATATACACTATGGTTTCCTCTAATAGTAATTCACTCAATCCTTCTTTCTCACTACAACCAGTACCTACAGCCCTAATTCTAAAACTGCTAACCAAACGAAAGCCCTGCTCACTCTCCACTGATAATTTACCACCTGAATACTTACAACTTGCTGCCAAAGCTATAGCTTACCCTGTAAGTATTCTTATTAATCATTCTATTGCTGAGTCTTATGTCCCTCAACTTTGGAAAAAGTCTACTATAACTCCATTACACAGAGGTGGTAATGTACACGACCTCTCAAACTACTGGGCAATCTCCATTCTCTCCCCCACTATCAAAAGCCCTAGAAAAATGCTTACAAATCCAACTACTACATCACCTCATTAACAACAACCTCCTTGCTCCCACATAGCATAACCACAGCTTTACTATCCTTCACTGATTCTATGAATAAAGCTCTTGATGCTGGCCTATCTACTTCAGTGCTCATCTTAGACCTATCAAAGGCTTTTGATGCAGTATCACACCCTAAGTTATTACAATATTTAGAAAAACTTAGATACACAAAGCGTATTAACCTGGTTTTCCTCCTACCTAAATGATAGACAACAATTGGTTAGACGGCGAAATCAACAATCTGAGCATCTGGCAAATAACACACGTGTCCCACAAGGGTCCATTTTAGGACCACTGCTCTCTAATATACTCATTAATGATCTTAGTAAAGCCTCCCAACAAAAAATATTAATTAAATATGCAGATGATTCAACTATCATCTCTTCCTCCAACAATTTCGCTAACCTCCAGAAGATCACTCAAGATGCATTCACTTCCATAGAAACCTGGCTAAATAATACTCAATTAATGATAAACCCCCAAAAAACTGAACTGTTACTATTTTCATTAAAGCCTCCAGCTGCAGAGTTTAAGACTTTTCACATAATACAGAAATAAAACAAGTGCTATCTGCAAAACATTTAGGAATCACTATTGTTAACAGACTCTCTTTTGAACAACACATTCTCAATACAGTAAAGAAAACCCATTTCAAACTTGGCAAACTATACTGACAAACTCTACCTAGATAAACTAAGATAAAACTAGCAAACACTTTGTTTATCCCATCCCTATTGTATGGAAGCCCCAATTTCACCAACCTCCATACACCCCTCATTAATACGCTGCAATCGTGCTATTACAAGATAGCAAAACTCGGCTCTAAAATGCCCAACCACTCACACCACTGCAAAGGTATCTCAAACCTGTCCTGGCTTGAATTTCACCACTATTTCTATTACACTCCGTTAACAATTGCTCATAAGCTAATTTTCAAACCTGACAGCTGTCCTGCACACCAGTCTATCTTACACACATACATCCCAACTAGAGCCCTCCGGTCTTTGAAAAGTCACTTTTAATATGTAGCTAAAACCAATCAAAGAACAGGACAATGCCTTTATTCCTTCAATATTGCCAAATTATGGAATAGCCTTCCCTCATATATTACTCAACTCGACTCCCTAATAGCCTTTAAAGCTGCACTAAAAACTCACTATTTAAATAATCCCAACTGTACCTATGACATACAGTGTAAGCCCCTTAACCACTCAGATTTTACTCCTTAACCTTCTGTTTAATTTTTTTTCTTCCTCCTTTATATGACTGCTTCTCTTACTTATAATATGTGCAATTTACTATGGTTTATGATTACTTTCTTGTGGACTGAAAACATGTTATGTATCAACTCAGTCTGACAACATGTATTAACTTGCATACTATTTACTCCCCACCCTATGCTTATGTATGCATATCTCTTTCACTGTGTATTTGTTCTGTACAATATTTGATTAACTGTGGAGCTTCTCTCCCCGGGCCTCCACTGAAAATGGGTTTCTGCTCAATGAGTTTTCCTGGTGAACAAATGTCAATAAATAAATAAATATTTATTATTTATTTGACATTTGTTGCCTGGGATAGTTCAATTGAGCCAAAGCCCTTTTTCAGCGGTGGCCCGGGGAGAAAAGCTCCACTTACAAAAGAACAAGTTAACAATAGCAAAAAAAAAAAAAAAAAACACGATGAAAGCCAACAATACAATATTGAACAAATACAACAAAAAACAAACATATAGGAAAAATACAACACAAAGCAAAACATATAGGAAAAGAAATGTTGAATATGGCTTTGCAAGAAAAACAGAGATCGGAATTTTGCTGACTTAATTTAACCTGTGAGTGAACTATAAAGCATTCCCCCACTTTATGTAACTTTTGTTTATGTCACTGAAGAGAACAAAATAAGTAAAACAGTTTTTGTTCTTAATATTTGTATAAATTATGTAAAATGCATGTTATATTGTAAACCAGAGTACAGTATGCAGCTGGGCATTTCAAATGTGAGGTGGGGAAGGGGGACTGTCT
The DNA here is from genome assembly GCF_019279795.1 of Protopterus annectens. NCBI lineage: Eukaryota > Metazoa > Chordata > Ceratodontiformes > Protopteridae > Protopterus > Protopterus annectens. The sequence goes on from NC_056746.1 coordinate 532,460,337, forward strand.
TGCACATTACATAACATGTTGCATAAATTGCTTAAGTCTTACCGTCCATCAAATTTCATGCTTCTTCCTGAACAGAATTCCACATGTAGTGTTCCCACAAATTCTATTTATTTATATGTAATTTAATCCTTAACCTATCTTAAGATCCCACCTCCAACTCTTATCTATTTTACAACATTCATTATGTCACTTAAGACTGGTTGATTTTGATTTCCATTTTCTATCAATTGTTTTTTCTGGCAGCCAACAGCATTATACTTAGCAAGCCCTTATTATATCTAGGCAATTCAGGTACTGTATCTCTGATCAAAATAATAATTTTCTGAAATACACTCAGTGTCTCCCCCATAATTTCCGGCAAAGTACTCTAAGGAATGTTTAAAATCTGCTAACTTATTACATTCCCAAAAAACATGTTCTCAGTTAACTCTCTCTCTCTCTTTCCCTTCACATTTCAAGCAATTGCTATCATGAGAAAATAATCATCTGAAGACTGCTTGGTGTATAAAAACACCTATGCAAACATTTCCATGCAAAAATACTAAACCTTCTGGATTTTGCCTGCAGTTTTTCTATTGTTTCTTTATAATTTTCCTACTCTCTTCCCAATCTATGCTAACCTCCTCTGAGTGACTCTTATAGGTACCATGCAATATTCTATACACCCTAATTATTGTCTTTAAAAGAATACTGTACTCTGCACTCAACTACAAATTCTACCAAAGATGATCTTTAACTTAACACTCCTCTGCCGCTTTCTCTCTGGCTACACTTATCAATCCCTGATAGGGAAGAATATTTCTAACCTGCAGTCCAAGTTTCTGCTTTAGCCTCATCATACATTATTACACTTCTGCATCATGTTAATGGTTCCCAGTACACACCCTTTTCTGCATTTCTATACCCCTACTTTCAGACATCTCTATTGGTAGAAATCTCCTTTCCGTATTACCACACTGGCTTAGTTCTTAGAATTCTTTTGATAATTTATGAATATAATTTTCTGTGTATGTTTGGTACTATTCTCCTTTAGGACTTGCATCCATAATCTTATTCTCTTTCTCTCTCTCTTGAATTCCCCACCTTCCATTTTCATCCTCTTCCACTTTAATTTATAACCTTCTGTTTGAGTTATAGAGTTATAGATAGGAGCTGTACCTGCATAAAAAGCATCTCCTGAAAGCAGGTAAACCTAATCCATTTTGTTCTGTGGAGAAAATCAACTTATCCCATTTAACTCTCATCATCTTCACTCCAAAATGCATTCTATTAACTGTTTACTGTCCTATGCAACTTGTCCTCCAGTTAGTAAAAACATGTCTGACCAACATATAAATCTAAAGTGACTAAACATATTTTCACTGCTTGATCTTACTACCTACAATAAGAGCTTACAGTTTTATTTCAGATTTTTTGATTCACCTTCTCTTTAGTCTCTTTCCATGCATCTTTAATTGCTATAACAGTGTCCTTTTTAATACATGCACTTAAATACTTCATCTTATGTTCCCTTAAGTATGGTTACTGCTCAACCAAATAATGCATGGGTTAAACAGTGACAAGACGGTTCTCACAATGTTCCACAACAACAAAACATCCTTTTCTGGACTTTTCATTACAAAACAATATTTGCAATTTAAGACAGAATTTTCTTGATCAGAAAACTAGTGATATCCTTGAATTTATGAAGCCCTTACCTTCTTTGCTAACCATTTTAAACACAATGTAAACAGTGGGAAACTGAACACAGAAAGCAGGCAGCAATGTTAAACAGCTTGACAGAAAGTAGCCCTCCCACCTTAATTCTTGCCTCCAACCCTTAAAATACCCTCCTTATTAAACCTATTATTCTATCAGAGAATATAAATTCTACAACTGCTCTATTCAGAAATCTCGTTTGACTACTGAACACTATATATGCATTACGATTTGCCAATAGTTTTTTTTTCTTCTGTATTCCTCTTCCCTTTTTTCCGAACTGTTCTATTGTTATCCGAGGTTTGACTTCCCTCCACAAAACCACACTGACAAACATCAATTTTGACAACAAATTTGGCATTCAATTATATAATAGGACAACTATTTTATAATTACGATTTAGCACAGAAATAAATCTATATGAATTGGAACTCAAACATCTTTATCCTCTTTCAGTAATATAGCCTCCTCGTCTTTCTTCCAAGATGCTGGTAATACCCACCTTAAAAATATTGTCAGACAAAAGCCTTCCAAATCAGTCATTCCTTTCCCTCCTAACTTTCAAATTTCGATAGGAATTATAGTCTGTTCCTGTAGACTTTCCCCATGAATGATTATACATAACTATTCATTTCTTACTTCCAACCTTAATTATTTATTGGTGAGCCTCATCTTCCTCTAATCTTGACATAACTCTTTCATTAATATTTATATTTGTGACGTCTGTTTTCCCATTCCTCTGTTTTACACAAATTAACATAGTTCCAAATGCTCCTAATACCTCTACAGAATCTCATATTACTTTTCTTGACACAAGCTTCCTATGTTTGACTACAGCACATTCTACTTTCTTAAGCCTATGTCATTGTGCTAAAAGTTGTTGTGCTCTAGAGTTATCAAATACTCGCTTAACAACAACCTTACTAAACCTGAGCATATTGTTCAAATACTCTTATTTTTCCTTTAGCACCCTGCAGTTCTTTCTCCTGTTATGTGATATTCAGTTTCTTCTATAACACTTTACCCTTTGTCAATCCCTATAAGTTCTGTCACTTCTTTCATAGATCTTTCTCTTATCTCTACCATTCTCTTGAAGTCCATTTTCATTTAATTACATTCACTGGCAAGGTGTCTGACTGGACAGATAAATCAGCAAGCAAAGGAGAGTAGTATTGCTGAAACTGAATTCATCCTCAAGTCCTGGTAAGTACCTTCACGAGGTGAACCCTGTTTTTCACAAAATTTCACCAAGATGACACTGATACAATGAATGTATTTATATAGCATATATCATGGACAGAAGTAGGTTACAAATTAAAAAGAGAGCTGGGTGCAATGCAAAAGAACCAGGATAAAAAGTGCCCAATCCTAGTAGGCACACCGATGCCAGGACTGGAAAAGATGACAGTGTAGAATCCTCAAAATACGGAAACATTCCTACAATAGGGTCAGGTCAGGCCAGGCCCAGGGGGAGGATGGTCCCCCTGTTGTAGAAGGAAGTAGTAGTCCAAAAAAAATCACAAAAACAGACAGGTCAAAGAAGAGCCATAAAGCTGATAAAATGGACTACTGAGGATAAGAAAGAAATGATGTATTGTTACTAATAAGCAAAAAGCCCAGAATTTCCAGACATAAGATATACAAAACGATTAAATGAGAAATCAGAGGAAAGAAAGATACTTTCACAAGAAAAACTGTCAGAAGCTTCAAATAAAAATTTGTAGTCACTAACACAACAGATTTGTGAAAAACAGTATATAGATCAAGTAACACTGATCCGTTTGGAAAAAGACATCTGAGAAAGTGAGAAAATATAAACAACCAAACCTAGAGATTTTTGAAAAGTATATAAAAAAGAAATATGGACATGGGAAAAAAAAGAGATTTGATATGGTGTAATATTTATGCAAAGGACAGGGCTAAATTAATCAATATAAAGATATTTGAAGAGAAATACAGGTAAAGACATCCAGACATGGAAAAGTTCACAATAAAAAAAATAACACCACAAAGAGGGAATGTAGAAAAGATTAATAAAGAAGTTAAAAAAATAGTAAAGTTATGGAGTACCTGTGAAGTGAAGGATTTGGCACATAATGTCTAACACAGGTTACACCACAGCAAGATGGCGCAAGTCCACAAGTGAAGAGAAGCAGGAAGATCAAGAAACATCTGAAGAAGAAATATGGACACGGGAAAGAAAAATATTTAATATGGTGTAATATTTATGCAAAGGAGAAAGCAAAACTAACCAATATAAAAAGAGCAGCACCAAAGATAAGTTGAAGAGAAATACAGGCAAAAGAATCCAGATATGGAAAACTTTATAATACAAAAAATAAGGCAAAGAGGAAAAGGAGAACAGTAATGGAGAAACTGAAGCAGTAGAAACAGAGGCTATGGAGCACCTGCGAAGTGAAGGATGCAGTGTGGAAAATCTAATTCAGAAAGCACCACAACAGGATAGAGCAATGGATATCCAAATTAAGGAGAAACCAGTGGAACATGAAGCAAATTGGTCAGGTGCCATATGAAGATATTTTGGAGCCTTCCAAAGGAAGCCAGTATAAATGTTCACTTGAACCTGGGAAGGAACCGGAAACTCTTACGCAGTCAAAGTTGAGGAGTGATAGGCCAGTGAGTTCCCATATGACAGAGCAATGGATGGCACAGGATGAAACTGAAGAGAATGTGCCACAGGAAGATGCTATAGAACTTTCTATAGAATGCCCGCAGCAAATGGAAAATAAAAAATGTGCATTTAGAAGAAAACAAGCTAAGAGAAGAGTTGCTTGACTGAATAGATATACATTAAGATCAATGAAAGAAAGACTGCAAAAGGTCAATAAAACCCAAATAGTCAGAGGTTTGATAAAAGAAATGAAGTAATTAGGGCTGTCCATAGAGATCCATGCGATATGACAGAAGTAAACAGGATATATTACTGTGCAGCTAAATTAATAACTGATAAAGCTCTACAGGGTAGTGAGGGAAATGAAGGGGAGGAATCGAATATCATGGAAGTATCAAACAGAGAAAACTATAAAGCAGTTAATACAAGTGTCACTGTTAGAAGAAAATAGAAGAGGAAACAGCTCAACAAAAATACTAAGATAGATAGATGTGTTAAAAGCAAAGCGCAGTATTATAACAGACCAGGATCTATCATGCACTATCGCAAATAAATTAAAACTCTCAGCATAGGTGGAAAAACATAGAAGATAAGCAGATAAATATAAGGGAAAAGTACAAAATAAGCAATTTACTGATGACCCAAAAAAGTTTTAGAGAATTGGAAAACAAGATAAAAGGAAATGAAAGACCGCAAAAAAAAAAAAAAAAGAAGAAATAGATACATTTTGGAGAAGTATCTATGAAGATCCTGTGGAACATAACAAAAATGCTAAATGGATAGAAAAAGTAAAAGAAAGAAGTTGAAAGGTACAGGATATGAAAGGGGATGAAGCAACAGCCAGAGAGATTGAAACAAAGTAAAAAAAAGCCTCTAACTGGAAAACCCCACGCCCAGATGCAGTACCTAAACTTTTGGTTAAAAGTATTAACATCTTTTCACAAAGATTTAACCATGAGTAAGAACTATTTATAAGTGCAGCTCGGACAGAACCAAACTGGTTAACAACAGGAAAAACAATGCTCCTACTTAAGAGTGGACCTGCAAGCTACCCTAAAAACTACAGACCAATAACTTGCCTTCCGATGAACTAATGCCGACAGAGTTTGCAGTCATTTAGAATAAAACTCAATTATAGCAGCAGAACAAAAGGGCAATAAAAAAGTCATATGGAAAAAAAAGGATCATTTGTTGTTAAAGTCATAGTGGAGAACTGTGAAAAAAAGGAAAGTATGGCATGGACTGACTAGCAAACAGCATTTGATAGTATTCCACATTCATGGATAAAAGAGTGCTTAAAAATGTCTAAGATGCACCTTACCCTGACTGACTACATTAACCATGAAACAGTGGCAGACCACTTTGCAATTAAGCCATGATAAAGGACAAGTTATTATTCCAGGGATACAAAATTCAAAGAGGGATATTCCAGGGTGACACTGTCACCGCTGCTAATCAGCCTTGCCCTTAATCCATTAAACTGTCTACTTAACAGTTTAGGCCATGGCTACAATTTTGCTCCTAGAAAACAAAGTGTAAAGAATTCTCAACTTCTCTGTCGATGATTTAAAACTGTATAGCTCATCAGATGAGTAACTGAAAGCACAACTGCAAGATGTCAAAACTTTTTCATATGATATAAGAATGTCATTTGGTCTTGATAAATGTGCAAAAGCAACCTTTAAAGCAGGAAAACTGTAGCACCAAGAAAACATAAGTTTGGGACAAGAATGCGATATAAACTAACTTGAGCAAGAGGGAGTTTATAAATATTTGGGAACTGATGAAGGATCAACAATAAAAAATGAAAATGCGAATAAAACTTAGTAAGGAATACTTCAGAAGACAAATTAATTCTGAAAACAGAACTGACAGCTAGGAACAAAATCCAAGCTATAAACCAATTTGCTCTTCCTGTCCAAACTTACAGTTTTGGAGTGATTGACTGGTCCCAAAACGTGTTGGATAGATTAGCTAGGAAAACAAGAAGGATGCTTCATGCTCACCAAATGATTTATAAAAATCAGTGAATACCAAGACTATACATTCCCCGTTCCAAAGGAAGGATGGGCCTCCTTGAAACCGATTACATGTACAGATCTACAATCATGGGACTCCACACATCTGCTGACCTCACAAGACCCAAATGCAATAAAAGTTTTGAAACTTCTCTGCTTAATCTAGCCGAAGCATATCGGTGTCAAGCAGGAAAATCTGGCAGCAACTGAACGTACCAAAAAACAAAATAAAGAATATAAGGTGAAGGACCAGATAAGAAGGCCAGAAATGTGGAAAATGCATAAATATAGTTATAGGTATAGAAAGCTTCTGGAAGAACCTCATGTTGATCAGGAACAAATGCAGGAATGGTTAAGGAGAGGTGATCTCAAACCAAGAGATGAAAGGTTAATATTGGTGGCACAAGATAGTGGGCTACGTACACACTGGTTTACAAAGTCCATTGAGCATGTGGGAAAAACAGACAAATACAGGTTTTGTAAAACCGAATTAGAAACAGTTGCACATCTCATTGCTGGTTGTGACATACTAATGGCAAAAGGACTGCATACTGAAAGGTATAATAATGTGGCAAGACTGTTTCACTGGGGACCATGCAAACATTATAGTATTGAAGTGGCTGGAAACATGAGCCACAAAGCATCATAGAAAATGAAGTCTACATCACATGGAATCACTCATTATAAACAGTTAAAAAGACAGATGCTAGAAAACCAGATAAAGTGGTCCATGAAAAGACAAAAGTAGCACTGATCATTGAAATCGCCACACCCAGTGACTACAGTGTCTTGCGTACAGAGAGACACAAAGTCATAAATTATCAGGATCTGCAGGCAGAAATGAGAACAGTATGAAAGAAAGATACCCAGACAGTTCCAAAACTAGTTGGAGCAACCGGTCTTATAAAAAATAATCTACAATCGTATTTAGATATGTTACCAATACATGTAACCCCATACGAATTGCAGGAGTCATTACTGGGCCCATTACAGGTGTGGCAAAGAGCACTCTTGGCTGATATCAAAGATTGAAACAATAATAATTTCATTAACTTGAAATCGTACTTTGACTTTTTTTTATTTTTATCATACCCAATAGCTCAAATCGCACACAAACTACAGTCATTAAATTCTCATTTTTAACAAAGTAGGAAAGCACCAATGCATCATTTACCCATCACTACCCTGTATCTTTATTGTAGTTTTTATTGGACATGATCAGATAGGACAGATCAAAAACTTTCAAATTAAATGCATATGTTCCTGTGAAATTTAATTTCTATACAAGCTAGCTCAGTTACTGGATGTTGGGGAATAATATACAAAATGAGTTCCTGCTACTGAATGCATATAACTCTACTATTCTCACATGCTTCTTCAAGCCACCATTTCAGTATGTTTTCCTTTCTAGATCCCCCTGATATACCTTCACTCCTCAGCTGTAAGTGTTCCCTGCTGAAATGTTAATTCTCCAAAGAAATACTCCTAAGCTCAATAACAGTACTTTTAGGTGGACTACAAATACATACAAGTACCCTCCTTAATCCTCCTTGCCTGCCAATAACTATTGCTACCACAAATCTCCCCATTCCTTTCATTCCTCTCTCATCCCTATTAGGACTCCTCTAGCAATTACCTCTGTCCACGATACTCTAACGAATGTCCATCCTGAAATCCTTTCTTTGTCGAATTCACAAGCTCACTTCTATCCATATTCCTCCCTCTTGCAGCATTACTACTTGCACCTTCCACTTCTTAGTACAGTTCAATATCTACTTACAGCTAATAAGGCTACTTTAATACCCTTTCAGCACTGACAAAGCAGTCATTCTAATAAATATATTTATTACCACATGTTATACGTGCCAAATCTTTTGAATATATGTTTCTATACTGCAGTTTACATGCGCACTCTGCTTGGCAGGCTGGTAGTGTATCCCATTACTAGGTATCTCTCTTTGAACCCTTATCACATTTTCCTAAACTTCTCACTTAAAAAAATCATATCCTCCTCAACTACGAGAAAAGGCACAAAAGTAAGACACATTACAGAAAGATGGAGAAAACATTGATTCAAAAAACAGTGTTCTACCCAGCAAACTGAAGAGGATTCTGCACATCATTCTTCTGTTAGGACAGCCCAGAGAGATAAAACTTTGCAAGTGAAAACTTTTCCATTGTTCAAAAGGAAAATGCTTGAGCAACAGAAAAAAGACTGAGATGATCAGCAACCAAGTGAGTAAATGGATCAAGAGGAATAAATGTAAAGCATCAATCCCACTAGACGTGGTTTAGAAATATAATTATTAGTTATATACTTACCATAACTTGGTATCTGTAATGTCTTCTTTCCCTCCTACTCACATATGGGTTACGGATCTGACTCGGCCGCATTTCTTCAGACTAGGATCCAAGTCTCAGGCTCCAGCCACTACCAACAATGCCCTGCACTCCAACCAAACTCCTCAGATCGAGTTTGCTGCCCACTGGATAGAGTAGTGAAGAGAGAGGGGAATTTAAATACATCTTCATAGCTGGAGGCTCAAAACCAGGAACAACAGTTTCTAAAAGGTAGTTCTCTCCAGGTCTTCTAGAGCACCAGGACAGGGGATGGCAGGGTGGGAAGGTGAGGAGGAATGAAAGAAGACACAGATACCAAGTTATGGTAAGTACATAACTAATAAATCTGATGTTGTCTCTTTCATTCCTCCCGACGTATGGGTAGAGTCCCCAGTTATACAACTTATGGGTGGTTTCAAGGAACAATATATGCCAGAGCACTGCTGAACCAAATGAAGCCCTGCTCCAAGAAACAAGCTCCAATTTATAATGTAATACAAATGTGTGAACCTTAGACCAGGTGGCTGCTACACACATATCTAAACAGACCCTGGAAAAGAAGGCAAATCAGGTGGACATAGACCTAGTACAGTAGGTCTTAGGAGGACGAGGTAGCTGTAATCCATTATTGTGATACAATCTGTAATCCATTTAATGAAGGTAACATTTGAAACTGCCTGACCTAGACGGTTAGCAGAGGAGGACACAAATAACTGATCTGATTTTTGAAAGGAATTTGTCCTCTGCAGGTAAAGTAACTGCCTTTGAACATCCAGCAAATGCAACAATTGTTCTCCCTCATTACAAAACTTTGGAAAGAAAACCGGTAGTTGAATATTCTGGTTAAGAGTGTCTTCTGAAGCCACCTTTGGCATAAAAGAAGGGTTTGTGTGAAAGGACACAATGCACTGTCCCTGTGGAAAATAATGCAAGGTGGCTTAGAAAACAAGATCTGAATTTCCAATATCCCCTTTGCTGAGGTGATGGCAACGAGAACTGTTTTCCATGAAAGAAACTTTAGGTTGCAATCGCCCCGATTCAAAAGGTTTTTGAGTCGAGCTCTGTAAAAATCACAGTGAGATGCCAATAGTGGAAAAGGATCCTATACTGGAGGCCTGAGGAGAAAGATCCTTTTCAAGAAGGCCTTGCATAGTCTGGAAGCTGAAAGACAACTGAGAACATTGCTGGAATGAAAATTAGAGATAGCCACCAACTGAAGTTTGATGGTAGGGAAGCTAGCCCCTTCTTTGAAGGGAGACTCAAGGAAGCACAGGTTATCTGAAATTGGTGCAGAAAATAAATCAATACTTTGTTTAGAAGCCCAGGAAGCAAACCTCTTCCATCCACTTCCATGCACTTTTTAGCTGGTTTTTGGGAGGCTAAAATATAATCATCTCTGACTGGGGAAGCAAGTCTGGACCTTCAAATGATCATTGGAAGTCGAGAAACCAAGCAGTTAATTGAAAGGACATCAGACTGGGGTGAAAACCCTCTACTGAGTGACAAAGGAGGCCCTGTTTGGGTTCCAGAATCCATGGGGGATACTTCACATGAGACCAAAGGAAGGGGAACCAAATCTGATAAGGCCAATAGGGGCAATGAGGATTACCAAGGACTTCAGAAGCTCTGCTTTCTGGAGAAACTTTGGAATCAAGGGTAGAGGTGGGTAAGCGAAGAGGAGAATGGGGTCCAATCATGAACCAGAGCGTTCACTGAGGAGTCCCCTAGAGTCGAGGGGGGGGGGGCCTCAGAGTGAAGTAGTTGCTGCACTTCTTGTTCTGGGTGATGAAAATAGTTGCAGCAAGGTTGGCCTCACTGGCCAAAGATCAAGCCCGCTACTGACTGAGAGACTACAAAGTAAGGGGTCAGAATGGACCTGCTGAGCCTGTCCGCCAGGACAGTGGATTTCCCCAGTATATGTGTTACAAACAGAAAACAATCCAAAGGCATCACCCATTCCCAGACCCTTATGGCCTCTTTGCACAGTGAGTAACAGCAGATTCCTCCTGGTTTGTTGATGTACCACACCACTGATATGTTGTCGGTGTGAATCACAACCATTTAGAGATGGAGAAGATCCTGAAAGGCTTGCAACATTATGAGGACTACTCATCTCATAGGTTCATAGGTGTTTAATAGGCTAACGACTACAGGGGCCTTTTTAAGTCTAGCCATGCATCCCAAATCTCTGACAAGTTCTGATACCCTTGATAAGTGTAAGCATGAGCCTGAGATGTGAACCATTTACAGGTTACCTGTGTCCATTAGAAAGACAGATGCCAAACCAGGAATGAATTTCAGGTTTCCCATCCAATTGTCCAAGTTACACTTGAAATGGGTTAGGGAGGAATTGTGCTTCACATGGATGAGTAGCCTGTTCCACAGACAGGGTAGTCTCTGGGATACATTCATATCTCTCCAGCAAGTCCTATTTATATCACAAGCAATATTTAAGTTTTTAGAATGGGTAATTTTGGTGCTGTCTGTTTTGTTGATATGCAGGAGGTCCATCAGAGTGGGGTCTGACAATGCCCTGTATGCCAGGCATAGATCTCCTCTCAAAAGCTTGTAGGAGACACAGGAATAGGGCGTTGAGGCGGTATCCACAGGACATTTTACTTGCGTCCTGTATTCTTTTAGTGAGGAGCCTCTGTGGAATTTCCAGTTGTTGGATATGCCTAGTTAGAAACATACCAAAGGGGGCACTGTACTCAATGACAGGTCTAAACATTGTGTCCAGAACATTGATATGCAATCTGGTGTCTGTGTGTGACCACATGCCTTGTACCATCTTTCCCTTGAAATGCCCACCCCCACCCCAGCTGGGAAGTGTCTGTGGTCACTGCGGGTAAGGGGGTGGAAGCAGGAAAGATCTGCCTAATGTCAAGTCGTCAGACAGTAACAACCACCATATATGCCTTCGGCAAACCAAAATCAGTTTGATAGAACAGATAGGGACTGACAGTATAGACCACTGAACAGCTAGGGCCCACTGGAGGAATTGCAAAAAATGCCTTGCAAGAGGAACTAAAGAAAGGCTGCCACCACACATCCTAGAGTATTAAACGTGCCCAGAGGGGAAGCTAGATCCAATACGGTTTGGACATGCTCTCTCAATGTTAGGAATCGATGAGGGGGGGAAGAGCAGCAATCTGATTCACTTTCTAAGGTAGCTTCGATAAACTCTAAAGTGTGCTTAGGGGATGAGTTTGATTCTTCCTGACTTATGGTGATCCTGAGATGCTTGGCAAGGTTGAAAAAGTAATTCCTGACCTGTAGTAACTGATGCCTGGCTGGGGCAGTAAAAAGCCAGTTGTCCAAGTAAGGGAACACCAGGAATCCCTGCATTCTCAGGTGAGTTGTGACTACTGCCATGCATTTAGAAAACTGTAGGGAAGTTTTAAAATCTACCAAGTCATTAAGTTCCCCAAAACCATTACCAGTTTTACCTCTCTTTCTCCCATCACACCTCCAGCATCTGAAGTCTGCTTGGGGTATAAAAAAAACTATGCAAACACTTTCAAGCAAAAATCCTAAAACTTCTGGACTTTTCACAGTTGACAGCCATACACATGTCCATCTACTATTATTTTGTAAATTGCTTTCCCAGTCAATATTCCCAATCTTTTCTAATCTCCTCTGATTAATTCTTATAGTCATCATGCAATGTTTTATATGCCCTGGTAACTATCCCTTTTTAACAGCAGTTTCTGTTCTAGACTTAACTAAAAACTCTGGCAGAGCTGGTCATTCACTTATGACTCCAATATCCCTTCCTTTTCCCTACCAGGAACTGACATCAGAGTATACTTAATATCAATACCTGGTAGGGAAGACTCACTAACATGCAGTCCAAATTCCTGCTTGACCGTATCCCATTCTATTACCTTTCCCCCTCTAGTTATTTGCTCCCACTAACTTAGTTCCTTTACCGGTTTCCTTCAGTAAATTCCAGGCACCTCTTGCCTACTTTCTGCAACCCTACTCTTGCAGTCCTCATTATTGGCAAAATGTCCTTTCTCCATTCCTGTGGTGACTTGATTCTTATAATACTTTCTGCAACTTTATGAATATATTATTCTGTACAGTCATTTTTATTTTCCTTAAGGATCTGCATCCAAAATCCTAATCTCTCCATTTCTTGAACTACCCCTTCATCACCCACTTTCATTTTTGATTTATAATCTTCTGCATCTGTTACGTATACGAGGCTCAACTGTGTAGCTCTAAAATATCCATTCAAATCAGGTAATCCTAAACGACACCTTGTTCTATGAGGAGGATTAATTTATCCCACTTATCTCTTCTCCTCCCAAATAAATTCCTTCAAATCTTTAACGATTATCCACAAGTTCTCTCTTCTTCTTTGTATACTGCCTTTACATTCTCTAGTTTTTTTTTAACCTTTTATGATTGATTCTTATAGCTACCATGCATTACTTTATATGCCCTAATAATTATCCCTATTTAACTGTAGCTTCTGTTCTAGGCTCAAGTAAAAACACAACTAGAGCTGTTTTTTTCCCCATTTAAAACTACCATATACCATCTCTTTCTCTATGCTATACTTTGTCATCAATGCTGGTAGAGAAGGCAGTCTCCAACCCATAGCCCAAACTACAGCTTGGCCTCATCTTACTCTGACTTTTCCCTCCCTAGTTATCTGCTACCATTACATTGGTTTCTTTGCCAATTTTAGCCAATAAAGTCCAGCTCACTCTTGCTTATTTTCTCTACCCCTACCTATATAGTCATCCCTATTGGTAAAATCTCTCTTTCCCACTATTGTGTTGGCACAGTTCTCAAAATATTTGCTGCTACTTTGTACATATATTCTTTATGGTTGTTACTATTCTCATGGGCATGCATCCAAAATCCTACTCTTTCCTTATTTCATGAACACCCCCCCCCCCAAATTTCATCAATTCTTTCCGCTTTGATTTGTAGTCTTCTGCTTATGTTATGTATACAAGCCTTAACCATGTAGCTCTAAAACATTATATCAAATCTAGTAATCCTAAACCACCTTGTTCTATGGGGGAAACATTCTATTCCAATTAACTCTTGCCCTCCCAAATAAATTCCTTCAATTCTTTATTAAAGGTCCACAGCCTCTCTTCTGGTTAAAAAAAATAAATAAATAATATATATATATATATATATATATATATATATATATATATATATATATATATATATATATATATATATATATATATATATATGGCTGACCTACATACTATGCTAAAGGGACTAAACATTTCTGCTGCTTCTCCTTCACTATCCATTTCCAATATCAAGAGCTACCGTCTCACTTTTTTTAAATTATTTTTTGTTTAATCTTTTCCCACATATCTTTAACTACTATAACAAAATCTGTTTTAATCCAAACACCTAAACACTATCACATGCCTCCATAACTATGGGTAATGCTGAACCAATTTCTGTGTGGGAATGTAATTTACTACTATATCCTTTATTTTATCCTCATTTACTTCACATCACAAAAATATCAGACCGTCTCAAATGTTCCACAACACCGAAATACCTTTTTTCTAGATTTATCTAAAACAAAAATAATCTGCAAATAAGGCTACTTTTTTCTCACGTACCATACCAGTTATATCCGTGAATTTGAGAGTCCCTTATTTCCTTTGGCAATGGCTCCATGTATAAAGCAAATAAAGGTGAAATGACATCACCTGCCTTGTTCCTTATTTAAACCAGCTTGTCAGAGAGGAACCATCCCCCACCTTGTTTCTTGCCTCTAATCCTTCATGTATGCTTCTAATTAACCTCATTATTCTATTAAGAATTGTAAATGTTGCCCTTACCATACTCAAAATCCCGCTAACCCTATCAAATGCCTTCTCTGCATCAAGACACACCAGCAATAATGGTGTCTTATTGCACTCTGCTAACCTTTGGATCATCATCATGTTATTGTCAAATGTTTAACCCCACCCCCCTTTACAAAACTACACAGATCTGTATCTATCAGTTTTGGCCACACCTTGACCATTCTCTTAGCAAATATAGACATATTTGCTTTACAGTCATGGTTCAGAAATGAAATTGATCTATAAGTTGGATTTAAAATGTCTTTATCCTTTAACTAGTACAGTTAAGACAGATTTTTCCAAGATGTTGGCACTGCCCCCCACTTTAAATGAACAAAATCTTCCATATCTTTATCACTTTCCTTCCCAACGTCCAAATTTCCACAGTAATGCAACCTGTTCTTGAAGGCCTCCCAGTTATCGATTATACATCATTTTGATCTCATCCTCTCCACTTTTTGCTATTAATTCTTGAGCCTCATCTAAACCTTACATACATACATACTGACATTTGTGTCTTTTCTGTGTTTCCTCATTCATCTGCTATATATGGATTTTTCACAGAATTTCTAAAATATCTCTAATACCTCTATATGGTCTCTGGTTATTTTTCTAGTCATGGACTCCCTTAACTTGGCAACACCCCTTTCTATTTTCTGTTGCCCAAGTCATTATGCTAACAACTTCTGTTCTCTGGGGTTATCATCAAAAAATTCTTGCTTAACAGTGACTTTTCTAAACTCCTACATATTTATCCAAATGCTCCCTTGATTTTCTTTTAGTACTCAACAACTGCTGTTCTGTGTGTTCTTCAAGATTCTCTTTCATCTGCAATACTTTAACCCTAGGTAATCCCTCTTAATTCCTATTACTTTCCCAAATGTCTCTCTGTCTCTCTCAATTATTTTTTTTAATGTCATTTTATCTCACTTCTCAGCTACATCTTCTGAAGAAATTTTCACTACCTCCTTCTTAAAAACCCTATTTTAACAGGGAACTAGGAGAGGGCCAATGTCTTACTTTCACTTGATTACCCTGCATTATCATCTTCTTTTTTATTGGTGCATGGTCTGAAATAGTTACCGGATGGATTTAAAATGTCAAAATATCCATGCTGGTTAAATATAATTTGCCTAGTCTAGCCTAACCATTATCGCTTGGGAAATAATTTGTAAATTATGCCTGGACTCCTGTTAGTAATTTCATATTATCATTCCAAATATTTTCACTTATTTCTTTAGAAATTTACCCTCTTTTGTTACATTAGATCCCTCTGATACAGCTTCACTATTGCACATCAAGTTCCACCAAAGAATAACATTCTCCACTAGAAGCTGATTACATCTCTTTCTCAATTCTCTTACCCCCTTAATAGTAGTTTAGGTAGAATAAAAAATGCATGCCAGTTTAACCCTTCCTTCTTGACAATATCTCCATATTATCACAGACCTAACCTTACTGTATTTCTCATCCTCTTGCAGCATCTCTTGTAATCAGTATTACAACTCCCACTTTTTCTTTGTCCCTGACACACAGCAGAATAAGCATTCTGGAATCATTTCTTTGCTGAGTCACATGCTCATTTCTATCTGCAGGCATCTCCTGTAACTGCTACTTGCACCCTACAGTTCTTTTTTAACACCTTTACTGAATTACCACTTGTGACACAGGCAAAGTTCCATTTATATAAAAGTAATCAAACCATATTAACAAGTTCATATTTTGAAGCATTATACATCACTCATACTTCAAGTACAGTCGGTTTAGATTTTGATTTCCATTTTCTGGTAATTGATTTTTTGGGAGCCACCATAATTAAATTTAAAGCCTTACTATGTTTAAAATTCAGGCCACTCATTCCACTCTCAAAACATATGTTCCCAGTTACCACTTTCTCCCCATCACATTTCCAACATTTGCCCTCAACCCGAGGAACAATTATTTGGTGTCTGCTCGAAGTACAGCATCTATGCAAACACTTCCAGGCAAAAATCCTACATCTTCTAGACTTTGATGAATATTTCGGAACCATGCAAATGTTCTCCCATTGTTTCTTTACAAACTGCATATCTAATCTCTCTTCCCAATCTTTTCAGATCTCTTTTGATTGATTCCTATAGTTACCGTGCAATATTTTATATGCCTTACTAATTATTCCTTTAACAGTAGCCTCTGTTCTAGATTCAATTAAAAACTTGAGTGCAGGTCTTTCATTTAAGATTCCTACATCCCTTTCTCTTTTTCTATACTCTGATATCAATCCCTGATAGGGAAAGGAATCACTAGCCTGAAAACCAAATGTCTTCCTGGCCTCTTCCCATTCTATTACCTCTCCTCCTCTAATTATCTTCTCCCAATACGTTGGTTCCTTTGACAGTTTTCCTTCAGTAAATTCTAGCCCTGTCCTGTCTATTCTCTGTAACCCTAACTGCAGTCATCCCCTATCATCAGTATCGCCTTTCTCAATTCCTGTGTTGGCTTAGTTTTCTATATACTTTATTCATTTTATCATGTACCATAAATATAGGTAATATTGGACCAATCCATGTGTGGGTACACAGTTTATAGCTATAGCCTTTGTTTTATCTTCCTTAATTTTATATCCCGATAAACCCAGAACTGTCTCAGAATATTCCACAAAAACTTGAGATGTCCTTTTCTGATTCCATCCGGTACAAAATGTCATTTACAAATAAAGCCAACTTTTCCTGAACACCATACAAATTACATCTTTGAATTTCCTAGTCCCTTATTTTGTTTGCCAAAGTTTCTAAATATAGCACAAACAACACAGAGGAAAAAGGACAACCCTGCCTGGTTCCACTGTTCAGAGAACCCTCCCCACTTCGATTTTTGACTCTGATCCCTTATATATCCTTTTAATTAACCTTTCTATTGTGTCAGGAAATGCAAATGCTTCTATTGCCCTACTCACCTACTCAGTGCACCCTGCACTTCTCAATACTCATTTTTCTCCATACCTACAACACCTTTCACGCTGCAGGATATGACTAAAAAGACAAGCAGTCAATTCTGATAGGATACTATTACTCTCTGTACAAGACAGTTTTTTGAATATATGTTTCTAGCTCATTAGTTGCACGCCTACATCTGTGTTTGGCAGGCTGAATGCAATTACAGCTTTTAATCTCTGCTTATACTCATGGGTGCATCTTCCCCAAACATTTCATTTCAATAAAAGCATTCAAAAAAACAAAAATCCATAGACATTTTCATTTCTAACCTCAGCCTTTTTTAATTCACAACAAATACAGTTAGATACATTTTCCAAAAAGGAAAATTACCACTCCATACATAGGCAGATGCCCTAGACAGACAGCTGCACTCATACAGCTTCAACCATTCTAAAGTTGGACTTTAATATGCTCACAATAAATGTTAGAGCTTGTGTTCCATTCTGCACCCCCACCATCCTTTTGTGTCCCATCTCAATTCTTCTATGTGAAAAACTTGCATACTGACAATTAACTGAATTACAGCACTAAGAAAAAGTACTATGGCAGTCAGTAAATTAATAGATTTTGTATTGCTAAGGATCATACCAAGATGGTTGCTACTAGTAGGACTCCATCTGCTAGTATTCTCTTCAAATATAAGACTTTGTTTACTTTTTTCTGAGCTACTTGACACTTCAAGTACTAGTTTTAGTGTTTCTTAATACAAGTACCTCACAGTTCACGGTTCAGTCATTTCTTGATTTATTACCCATGTTTGCAGACAGTGTGTCTGCAATTTGCAGAGCTCTGTGGAGAGACAAGAGGAAAAAAAGAGACCCCCCCCCCCCCCCAAAAAAAAAGCACATTTCTACTTCACCGTGACTGGTGTCAATCACTAACAGGACTCTCCCTCCTCACAACATTTCAAATATCTGTGCACACTGTATGCAAGTACTTTACAAGGTAACGTGCACTTGACTTCAAGAAATTTGTTTTATACATTACCATGAGAAGAAACCATTTTATTTACAGTTTCTATAAGTTGCTAAGAAAAGGGTGAACTTTTTTTGTTACTTACTTCAACTTCATTACATGTAGATAATTATTGGGCTAACTGCCCTTGCTAGCCATTTTATCCAATTTCCCTTTCAAAGGTGAGAATCAGACTCTGTACCTTGGGTCCGTGAGGTGAACACCTTACCCATTATACCAACTCCCTACCCCTTATTCATCTAAAGATTAATGACAAAGTGGAGAATTATACTTTACAGTCCACATCCAGTTTAACACAATACACACTCTTCCAGTCTGTTTCCAACTTCTTAGCTCCATTTCTTGCAGAAGCACAGGTCTCATGCCCAAATTACGTCTTACAGAAATTTCCATTTACAGTTGCATGTTTATTTCCTACTTTCAGATTTTGGCTGCTTCTCCTCTTCATCACCCAACACTGGTTCAAATCTAATGTACTCTATATTTTTATCATTGGCTAGTCTATTTTTTTTTTCCTCCCTGTGGCTCAATCAATCTCCTTTGGAAAAAAGAAAGTTTGACTGGCAAGTTCTGTTTATGGGGTGTGTCACAATGACAAGAATGA
The DNA here is from genome assembly GCF_019279795.1 of Protopterus annectens. Classification (NCBI taxonomy): domain Eukaryota; kingdom Metazoa; phylum Chordata; order Ceratodontiformes; family Protopteridae; genus Protopterus; species Protopterus annectens. The sequence goes on from NC_056746.1 coordinate 532,479,419, forward strand.
TGCACAGAATCCTTTCTAAATTGCAGCCTCACTTTTTGCTGGACAAACTTACTTCCTCCTTCACCTGTTCTACATCTAAGAATCTCTTTTCTACTTCTGTAAAACAAAATATAATGGATTTATCAACTTGAATCTCACCCTGGCCTCCTGACACCCTCCGATTGCAGGGACAAAAAAAGTTTATCTTGTGTGCGGTTTATAGAGAACACATTTTCCACAAACACCCTGGTGCTCTCAGATGACATCTTACCCTTCTGGAAATTTTTGTCAGAAGCAGTTCTTTCTGATGACGGCATTTTTACTACTACAGGTTGTGGCTTCTTTCTCATAGCCAAATTTGGAATATATAAGTAATGTTCATTTTCTATTAACAGATCTTTTTGTTGAACATTAATCCAGTTCATTTGAACTTTCATAAAATTAATACACTATGTTCCTTCTAGTCTCTCTAGTAAAGCAAAAAATCTCAGGTTTTCTCTGTGTGCTCAGTCTTCTAATTACTACTTTTTTTTAAACCGTTATTGAGATGCCTCATATTCAGCCAGTCTTTCTGATTCCTGTAGTTTTATCAGCTCATCTTAACAGCTACTTAAAGCCTTTTTATTCTTTCCAGTCTTTTGTGAATTAACTATATTTCTCTAGTGTTTCACTTATTTCACACCTCTGAATGCATTTTACTTTTTTCTTCTAAATTATTGGCACCCATCTCTTGTACTGAAGCTGAAACTCGATATTTTGTTAAACAATTGCAAGGCTCTTCCCTCACCAGTGTTTTTTCTTACTCTTTTCTAGTTGATTTTCTATTACTTTCTCCAGATTTCTTATTTGCTGACATCCAGGCTGTGTACTGACTAACTGAATGCTACCCAAATAAATAGAGTTTACTGGCAACTTTCCACAGTTTCTATTTTCACACTGGGAGAGCTCACTAAAAGGCTCTCGCCTTTCGGAGAATAGCTTTTGCACTTGTGAGGAATGAATAGGCCAATTGACTGAGGTGAAATTATGGTCAAGCAGGGAGCGGGTTGCTAAAGAACATGTAAAAAAAGAAAACAGTCACATGGAAGAGTAGCAATGTTTGACAGAAACTGCTGCACTGTCTATACAGACATATAAATGGCCTTACGGTGGGGGGGGGGGGGGTGAAAAGGTGTACTGGACCACATTATGAAAAGTAAAGGGCAGATAGTAATGTTAGAAAAGACATTTTGATAGGCATGAACAGCAGAAACTGATAAAGCATGGAGTTCCTATGAAAACTAAAATACTGTTTAGGACAGGAGTCCCATTGGTAGATTTGTGTCAGCGAGAGGTTACTGGCTAGGTAGAACGACAATATTAGCAAGCTTGTAAAGTACCACTAATACAACTGTTTAAGAAGACAGTAAGGAAGATGAGTTTCTAGGAAGGAGTGCTAGTTGTAGGCAGTGAATGGAATGCAATATGTAACAAAATGTATGTTATGGATGGTGTTTCTCTTGCAAATTGAAAGGCAGATGGCATTTACATATTACTTTCCAAGGTACAAAATCTGGGCCAGGTTGGAGAAAGTTATAACATTCATTTACTGCAATGTTTTGAGCCTCGTCCAATAAATATATCTGAACATGCAACTATATGGGTTAGAATATGGAACAGCAGTAACAATATGAATATGAGGTACTGGCAAGTTCCCACAAAATGATTAGAAAAGAACTTACAAATGGGCGGTGGAAAGGAGTTGAAATTATCTAAGGATGGTGAAAATATTTCAGGAATGGTAGCTGAGTTACTAGGATAAATTAGAACAAAATTAAAGCAATAAAATAAAGGAGAAAACTATGCAAGAAAAGCAAAGAACATTATTTAAATGGGCTGGCAAGAGTTAAACATTTGCAAGGAAAACAAAGAAGCCTTAGAGCTCAGGATGAGGAGCAGCTATAGACAGTTAAGAGGAAAGTAATGGAATATTTACAGAATGCACCCGCGGTGGTGGTGCTGCGGTAGCGTTGTCGCCTCACAGTAAGACGCTGTCCGGTTCAATTCTCAGCTAGAGCGTCTTCTGCGTGGAGACATGCGTGAATGGGCGTACCTTCGTTGAAAGTTGTGCGTCAGGGCTGGTAACTCAGCATGTAAAAATCAACTACCAATCATTAGCGGACTGGAGTTCCCCTGTGGCGACCCCTAGCCAGGAACAGCCGAAAGGCACAACAACAACAGGCAAGAGAAAGTTGAGAGTGCAGTATTAAAACTTGTGAATCCTGCAAAGAGAAGGATGACAAGAAACCCAGCGGAGATATATAATTCTTATGAAAACCTTTACACAGTTGAGGAATGGGGGAAAACAAAACAAAGTTCTGATGGCATTGTTAAGAAAGGCTTAATTACATCAAAACTGGGGGATTTGGAAGTTCAGAAAAATAGCTGAAATACAAAAGGAAGAGCTAAGAGTGATATCGTTGGGTCAAGTAACCCAATTCCCCATGAACTGATGGCATTCCAGTAGAAATTTGGAAGTTGTAGACTCAAAGATCAAAAAGATTTGGAAGAACTTGTTTAATACACTGAAAGGGAGAGACAGATACTGACGTTTTGGAAGATGGTGGATCCCAGTCTCTTCATCGGTCAGAAAGACAAATTTCAATTTTAAATTATGACAATATGAAGGGTGCATGTCAATATTAGTACACAGAACTACAAGGATACTACCAAATTTGACAGATATGGGCCAGTGTAGTATTATAGTGAGAAGGCAAAACAATGATTCTTTAAAGGAAAAATAAAGTATCATTACTGGTGAATCTTGATGCAGAGAAGACTTTTAGAAAGTACAACGGGATTTTATGAGAGAGTCTATAACAATACTTGTATTCACCATTGAAGAGAGTTATTTATGAGACTCAATGAAGGCTCAGAAGCAAGAACAAAAGTTAGGGAGTATTCTCAGAAAAAATATGCTTAATGAGAGAAACTTGGCAAGGATGCTTTCTTTCCCAGTTAGTGTTTGCCATTTACCTGGAGCTGCCTGGTGAGGATTTCTAGGGACTCTCAAATACAAGGATATGACTGGTGAGAAACAGAATAAGTTGGCTTTGTCTGCTGTTACTGCACATTTAATGAAACCAGTGCAGGAAAACTCAAAATATTTGAACATCTTGAGACCATTTCAATGTATTCTCAGAATAAGAATGAGGACTAAGAACCAAATTATTCCCCAATAAATCCAGTTAGTTCTGACATACCCACATGGGGACATGACAATATTCAATATGTGTTTGGATCAAAAAGGAAACTGAGCTAACAGCAAGAGACATGTGGGAGGATATCTGGCAGAAGTTAACTAAAAAACTAAGACAAAGACTTTAGTTGTGAACCTAGACAATAAGATACGGGCAGTGCAGATAGCCACTGTCCTGCTAGCACTGTGTGTAGGGCCTGCTTATTTTAAGCAGCTGTAGAAGAGATGGTGGGTGACAAAGAGCTTAAGAAACTTCCCTAGGAAGGTTAAGATAGCTAGGGTCAGACAAAATAAGATAAGCTACCTTATTCCACAGAGCTTATTAAGTCTACTCAATTTGAAACTTTAGAGCTACAAAGTTAAGGTATACTTATATAGCCAGGCACAGTTATGTAGGTTGAAAAGGAAGGGAATGATGCTAAGGAGGCGGAGACCTAAAGGATAAAGACAAAATAAAAAGAATAGCTGTCTGTGAAGTGGTTGAAAACGTTGAAAGTTAATTAAGCTAAGAAAGAGAGAGAACATATTCTACCTACATGAACGTTGTTACTGGTGCAATTAACAAGATGGCCAGCTAAGGAACCAAGAAATAGTACAGTTTTGTACCTACCATAAATGTAGATGTCCGATAGATATGCAACTGCAGTCATAACATATGGGTTGTCCTGCCTCAGGCAGCCCTTGGTCGGCCAGATTCCAAAGTCTGGGTCTGACGTCGGCTGATGTCGCATTTCTCTCCGACGTCACAGCGGCAGGAGTACATAAGCATCAGCCGACGCCATCTTCTTCAGTGTTTCTTGCCCCAGATGCCAGGTGCCCTCCAAGGAAGGCTGTAATCAATTTGTAAGACAAAACAGGTTTCCAGACAAATAAATAAGCAATAAACAGATACACCATAACAGATATCCCCAGCTAGGATAACAGGGAGAGGAGTGGACCCAAGGAATAGAGGGAAAGGAGGGAGAAAAAGCCGGACTGCAGTTGCATATCTATCGGACATCTACATTTATGGTAGGTACAAAACTGTACTATGTCCTTCAAGAATGCAACTGCAGTCATAACATATGGGTTGAATACCATAGCTTAGCTGGGGGAGGTGGAAGCACTAAGAAAAGGATGGTGTAGCTATCAATCCCTGCAGGACTGCCGAAGCAAAGCCTGCTCTGGATCTGGAATATAAAGGAAGGTTGTAGTGTTTGGAGAATGTATGCACGGAGCTCCATGTAGCAGCTTCTAGAATGTCTTTTGTAGGCACCCCTCTTAAGAATGCTGTAGAGGTGGCTGTAGCTCTGGTAGAGTGTGGTCTGATATTGGCTGGTACACTCTTTCCATGGAAGGAATAACATAATCTGATGCAATGTCCAATCCATTTTGAGATGGTCTGTTTGGAAATTGCCTTCCCTTGTACTCCAGGGGCGTAAGCTACAAAAAGCTGATCAGACTTCCTACTGGCCTTGGTTCTGTCCAGGTAGTAGCGAAGTTGTCTGTGAATGTCCAAGGTATGCAACAGTCTTTCCCCTTTGTTCTCAGGATTGGGAAAGAAAGTAGGCAGGTGAATTGCTTGATTCAAAGAAACCCTAGATAACACTTTTGGCAGAAAGCTAGGGTTGGTTCGTAAGGAGACCCTGTCTCTATGAAAGGTAATGAACGGTGGTATTGCCATTAGGGCCTGTAATTCCGAAACCCTTCTTGCAGAGGTAATTGCCAACAGGAAAGCTGTCTTCCATGAGAGGAATTGTAGGTCCACAGAAGCTGCTGGCTCAAAGGGGGGTAGAGTCAGTTTTTCTAGGACAAAGTTGAGGTCCCAAGCTGGTACTGGGGCCTTTCTTGGTGGCTTGATATTCTTGATTCCTCTAAGAAATTGCCTTAACAAAGGATGTGAGAACACAGGTGGATCAGTGTTGTATCTAGCTGAAATAGCTGAAGCATGTATTTTTATAGAAGAATATGAGAGTCCATTCTGTAGCATATCTGCCAAGTATTCCAGGATGAGTGGGATGTTCAATAATGATGCATCATGACCCTTGCTGGTATTCCAAATGCTGAATCTCTTCCATTTTGCTGAATAAACCTTTCTGGTGGATGGTCTGCGGGCTTCTGTTAATATCCACTGAACTTCCTTGGAGAGAGATAGATTGAGGTTATTCATGGAATCTCCCAAGCTGTTAGCTGGAGCGTCTGAATGTTGGGATGTACTGTCTTGAAGTTGTTTTGAGTCAAAAGATGGGGCCATTGGGGAGGGGCCCATTTTTTGTTGTGGCATATGCTCCGTAGTAGTGGGTACCAGTGTTGTCTTGGCCAGTCTGGAGCTATTAAGATCCCTTTTGGCTTCTCTGCTTTGATCTTTAGTAGTACTGTGGTCATCAGTGGCAGAGGTGGGAATGCATAAATCTTTAGGAAGTTCCAGTTGAATGAGAGAGCATCTGTTTTCCATGCTTGTGGATATGTCCTTGAACAAAACTTTTGTAGCTGATGATTGAGGTGGGAGGCAAATAGGTCTACTTCTGGCCTGTCCCATGTTGAGGTGAGCCTTATGAAGATTTCTGGATGTAACCTCCACTCGTGGGGGTCTAGGAAATTCCTGCTTAGGCTGTCCGCCAGCACATTGTCTTTGCCTGGAACAAACTGGGATTGCAACTGTATGTTTAAGCTCAGCGACTTTTCCCAAAGATTCATTGTCAGTCTGCAAAGGGGGTAAGAATGGGTGCCCCCCTGCTTGGTTATGTACCACATGACAGTGGTGTTGTCTGTCCATATTAGCAGGTGGCCTTGCTGAAGTTGTTGTCGAAAGGCCTCTATGGCATGCATGACTGCCAGCATTTCTTTTTGGTTGATATGCAGATGTGTTTCCTTTGGAGACCATTGTCCTTGAATACATCTGCCCTCCATGTGCGCCCCCCATCCAAGGTCTGAGGCATCTGTGGTCATTGTTTGTGTTATTTGTGGTTTTTTGAATGACATACCTGTGTTTGCCTGGCTTACCGAGGCCCACCATAGGAATTCCTTTTGTAGGCATGGAATAAGCGGTATGGTTGTCTCTAAGTTGTTGCTGTGTTGAGACCATAAACTTTTTAAGTACCATTGAAGCTTTCTCATGTGTAGTCTTGCTAATGGAACCAGGAGAATGCATGATGCCATGTAACCCAGGGCCTGTAGGAATCTCCTTGCAGTCATCTGGGTGAGCTTTGCCAAACCTTTGAAATAATGATTTAACTTCTTTTGCTTGTCTTCTGTCAGGTAAGCCATTTGAGAGGTTGTGTCTAGATTGGCTCCTAAGAAAGTAATTTGCTGGGATGGCTGCAGTCTTGACTTTTGGAAGTTGACTGTGTATCCCAGAGCTTGTAGCAACTGAATGACATAATCCAGGTTTTTTGTCAAAATCAGTTTGTCGTCCGCTTGTATGAGGCAGTCGTCCAGGTACGGGTAAATTTGGATCCCCTGGAACCTGCAATGAGCAATTACTGAAGCCAGGCATTTTGTAAACACTCTGGGCGCAGTAGATAAGCCAAATGGCAATGCTGAGAATTGATAATGCTCTGGCCCTGCAAGAAATCTGAGGTATCTTCTGCAGCTGTGTCTGATAGGGACATGCAGGTATGCCTCCTTGAGGTCCAGAGTAATCAGTCAAGACCCCTTGCCCAGCATGGGAAGGAGTTGCTGTAAGGTCAGCATTTTGAACTTTGGTACTATGAGAAAGGTGTTTAATGCGGACAAATCCAGTATTGGTCTCCATTGTGTTTCTTTTCTTGGAACAAGGAACAGTCTTGAGTAAAACCCCTGGCCTTGTTCTTGTTGTGGAACTTTTTCTATTGCATTGATCTGAGCAAGCAGAGAAATTTGCTTGAAAGCCTCTGCCCTCTGGTTTTGCGGTAGGTTTGGCATGCCTTGTTTCCTTGGTAAGGTATGAAAGTGGAACCTGCAGCCTTGGTCTATAATGTCCAAAATCCATTTGTCCTTTGTCAATCTGTGCCAATTGTCTGAAAACAGAGATAATTTTCCACCCAAGGGAGATTCTGTTTGCTCTTTGGTAAGCGGAAGTAGAGGAAAGTCATTGGGATTGTCCCTGTGGGGCAGGAGAAGCCCCTGTGTCACTTCTTTGGTTTCCTGGTTGCCATTGTCGTCCCCTGTAGGAACCTCTGTATTGTCCTCTTCCTCGGCCATGCCTGCTTTTGCCCCTTTGAAATCTTTCAGTGTTAGGAAAGGACCAGTTTTTTGAAGGCCAATTCCTGCTGAATCTGGGTGGCTGAACCTGGAGGAAATCTTTGACTGTCTGAACTGACTTGGCTTTTTCCTCAGTGGTCTTTAATACATCTTTAGCATTAGCACCAAAAAGCTTTTTCTTTTCCAAGGGTGCATCAAGAAGTTTTGCCTTAACATGATCTGGTAGAGGTTGTTCTTTTAACCATGCATGTCTGCGAATGACCGCCCCTGTCATAGCTGCCCTACATGAAGCTTCCAATGCATCATATCCACACTGAAGGAAGTGATTGCTAACTTGCTGAGAGTTGTGCACAGCCTCCTGCAAAGACTTCCTATCTAAAGGATCAGGAGAGGCCAAAGTTTTCTGTAAATCATCTAACAGGAAATCCTGGTATTGAAACATATGAAAGAGACAATTGAGAGCTCTCATAGATAAAGTAGTGGAGGTGTAAACCTTCTTCCCCCATCTCTCTAATGACCTAGCTTCCCTGTTGGAAGGCAAAGGATTTTTGGAGGTGGTAGCTGAAACCCCTTTCGGCCCCTGTGAAATAGTTTCTAAATCAACAGCACGGGCCCTAAAGAAATGAGAATGTGTTTCAGGAACTCTATAGTATCTGTCCGGCTTGGCAGGAGCAGGAGGGAGAGTATCAGGGGTAACACTGGAGTCAGAGTATAAATCATCCAAAACATCAAGCACAGGAGGTATAGCTTAAAGGGCCTGTGCTGGGGCTTTTTAAGGAAGGTACGAAGGCGCTTTCTGGAATCAGAAAATTCCTGGCCTTGCCACTTAAAATGTTCCCTCATGGAATGCAGAACTTCCCCAAAAGAAATATCCTCAGGAGGGGAGGCCGATGGGGATGGAGTCCTCTGCATCTGAGTCCTCGTAGGCCTGGAAAGGCTCTTCCTGGCTATCGGAGTGGCCAGAGGCCTCAGAATCTTCATCTGAAGGGAGAGGGTCAGTGGGCTCAACCCTGGGCCTCTTATCAGGAGGAGGCTGAGATCCTCTCTCAGGATGGGCCTGGGAACCTCTGATCATGGAGATTAAGTCTGCTGCCATAGTCATGATTTGTGTCTCAGGAGTAGGCTGAGGTAAGGCTTTAGCAGAAAGGTGCTTAGTCTTGCTGGCTGCCTTAGCACGTGTGTAGGCCTTAATAGACATGGACATGGGAGTCCTAGCAGCTCCACGTGCAGGAGTGACCTTATCCACAGCAATGGTCTCGGGCATTTCCTCGGTTACAGTATCTGGAGGAAAATCAATAACTGGCGTCGGTGTGGTCTCCGGTATCGGAGGTATCGGTAATGCGGTGTCTTCGGCTCGGAGCGGTGAAATAACCGCCTCAGAGGGAACCGGGGCACTCGCGGTAGGTTTTGGCGTGGTGTCAGTGGAAGACGCGGGCCGAGGATGGTGGTCCCGGTCTTTACGTTTTTTATGAGTCTGCGATGTCGGTAATTCTGACGGCATCTTGTAATCGTATTTTTCACCGAAAAAGTCTTCAGCGAACTCCGCCCGGCGCCTGAGTGCGCTTATTGAAGCGAACACAGGCGGCACAGGCCGAGACGTCGTGGTCTGGGCCAAGGCAAGGAAGGCAGTAAGAATGGAAATCCTTATGAGGTATTTGTTTACCACAAGACAAACAATTAACTTTTTCAGTAATTTCTGACATCGGCTGAGGCAAGAAAAGGTCCCCAACGGGGTACTTAGCTTTTTTGATGACTTCGGATCGAAGAATACAGGAACTGACCGACCGGCACTTGCGAACTGCTTCTGCTTCGGGCACCGCGCGGCAAGAAAGACTGAAGAAGATGGCGTCGGCTGATGCTTATGTACTCCTGCCGCTGTGACGTCGGAGAGAAATGCGACATCAGCCGACGTCGGACCCAGTCTTTGGAATCCGGCCGACCGAGGGCTGCCTGAGGCAGGACAACCCATATGTTATGACTGCAGTTGCATTCTTGAAGGACATCGGGGACATATTTCAAAGACAACAGCACACTGAACAACAGGTTGAAAAGAGTTCTTCCACGGTGAAAACTGAGAAATTGTTTAAAAAGCAAGTAAAGGTTATCAATGTGGGTATACTTCAGTTACTGACTAGTAAGTACAATTTGGATGCTAGAAAATAAACTTTGGAGAAACTAGGCAACAAAAAAAAAAAAAAAAAAAAAAAAAACTTTGGCTGGGAAGAACCTTGCAGCCGTTCAGTAAAAAAGCAGTTCAAGTTTCAGTTTTAATACAGGAGATGACTTTTACTAATTTAAATAAAAAAATAAATATATTCACAGCCATTTAGAATAAGTAAGAAAGTTGAGGAACACAGTCAAATAACAAAAGGCTGGAAAAATAAGAGGCTTTATGCAGTTATATGGATGAACTAAAAATAAAAAAAAAAAAAAAACTACAGAAAGCAGTGCCTGAACTTGAAGGAAAGACTGGCTGAAAATAAGGCTCCTCAAGAACAGCAATTTCAAAACTGCAAAGTTAGAAGGGAACACACAGAGAAAATATGAGAATAAACTGCATTAATTTTACAAAAAAAAGCAAATAACCAACTAGATGGGTGTGTTCTAATGCAGGATTTGTAAACTGAGAGGGCATGCTACATGCATATTTCAAATCTTGCCATCAAAAAGCAGCACAGACCTATATTAGGAATGCGGTTATACCATCAGAAGTAGTAGCTCTTAAAAAAAAAAAAAAAAAAAAAAAAAAAAAAAAAACAGTGGCAGAAGGGGAAATATTAAAAGCATGGAACACCAGAGTTGTGGAAAATAACTATTCATTGTACAACAGAAGAAAAGCAGCAAGTTTACACTATTAGCCAAGTGATGTCTAGAGGTAGGAGTGAGACTGAAGTGGCTATACTCACCTGACTTTTTCTTCTGGAGGTTAAAAAAATGTTTCTGGATACATAACTGGCTAAGGGGAATACAAGAATGTACAGCCAACAAAGAGTGAGCCATGCAAGCTGAATGTTTCTGAATCTTCTGAAAACAACAAGGCCCATATAGAGACTTTGCCAGAGAAAACTTATTGAATGTTCAAAACGAAAATGCTGGAGTGATAGATTAAAGCCCATGAAGCTGACTAGAGGAATCAAGAGTGTTTAGAGTTGAACCAGACATTGGTGTTGAAAAATGAGATGATCAGGAAGAAGAGCAACAATGTGAAACTTGCAGATAAACAGAACTGTAAAGCAATCACATTAGATACAGTTTAAGCTTGTGAACTGTGGTAATGCACATGTGTAAGAAAAGGGCTGAAAGTTTGTTGTTTTAAGTGGTGGGAGAACTGCAAAGAACTGCAAAGCAAAATCCCCACTTTATGTCAATGTTTAGAAGAATACTTTAGTAGCTAATGCAGTAATTAAGTAACATAGTTTCTGTTATCTGTACAGAAATATCCAGATGTAAATATCATGTTTTGTTGTAAAGCAGGTCTACATGGTATGAAGTCAGATATACTTTAAATGTAAGGTGGGGAAGTTTTACCAGTGACTGCAGTACATGATAGTGATATTAAATGAAGTCCCTAGCTGTAATATATCAACGTTTTACAATGTAACATAAGAAAGGATGGGAAGAAATAAGTTGAAGTTAATATAATGCTGTGAGCTTGGGTTATGGGAGTGGTAATGTAAAACAGTACTGACTATATGTATAATCAAAAGGTAACAGTCTTGCCTCTCTTTATAGAGATTGGGTGCTGACCATAGCTCTCAACCTTCCATCTCTAAAATGAAGAACTCTAGCCCTCATAATGTGGAACAAATGGGCAAAATGTGTAACATACACTAATGGCTTACTTACAATTTCAACTAGGAAGGCCATAGGATGGTTAAAATATGCTGGTTTTACTTATAAAGAACATCTTTTAATGAATTAATATGATTAATTTCTATGTACCATGGATTTCACTTAATAAAATTCCTAACACTGAATGTTTGACAGAGACTTTCAATGTGGAACTTCGAGGAACTTTGAGGAACATGAACTTTTTAAGACCCCACATGAGGTACGTTCCTCATAATGAGGTATACTTGAGAGGTATGGTGCTGACAGTAATGTCCTTAGTTTATGATAATGACTGGACTTTTAAGTAAACAGGTTTGAAATTAAATTAAAAAAAAAAGAAAAAGCATGAAAAAGTGTAGCTCTCCCTTGTGGCAGCTTTTTTGTTAGGGAAAATAAATTTGCAGACATAAGCAATTAATCATGAGGTATAAACATGTGTTACAAGTGAAATCTAGAAGGTATAAAGTCACTTTTAAAGGGATACTGGTAAACAGGTCAGTGAAAGTGAAATTTGAACCTGTGGGAAGTACATAATTATACAAGTAGTTATTTCTCTAATGGTGCTTACTTAAGAGTAGCCAAGTTCTAATGGCTTAGCTAATGTTTACTGAAACCAGGCAAGTTGTTTTTCACATATTGGAGGAGAACAGTAATGTTAATAACACACACTTATCCGTTTAAGTAGCAATACAGGCTAGCAAGCAGTTTATCACACAACCTTAATGTTACAATTGGTAATGCCAGTGAGTGCAGTAATCAACATGGGGAAACTGCTCCTATTTGGAGGGATAATCTATTTTTGGACAGCGCATACAGTTTTTGTGTGCTTGCTATAAAAGGGATGTGGAGTTCAAAATGCATTTAGCTTTCTGTTTGGGTATTTTTATTAAAGCAAAATGTCTGGGTAAAATATAATGTGGGCTCAAATAGAGATGAAAAGCAACTATATACAAGATCAGTCTGCCAATCATTAATGTGTAAATATAAAATGCAAACTTGAAATATATTTTGAAGAACTGCCACATAAAATTGGTGGGAGCAATGTCTTTTTATCAGAATGACTGTTTTGTCAATGTTAACATGGAATGTAAACTACCTTACAGGCATAGACAAACAGCAAAGAATGATAAATAATATTAAGTGTAGTATGTAAATAGCAATATTACAGGAGACACAGCTAGATAAAAATGAACATGTGAATGTGACAATGAATGGATTTCAGGGTGGTCATTCAGCAGAACATCAGGAACAAACCAAAATGGGAATAAGAATACAGACTGCCAAATGGTCTTCCAATACTTATGGGAAAGGAAAAAGGACAATAATGGTAAGATTTGTTGTAATAACGGCTTACTGGCAAGGGAAGAAAATTAGCATCAAATGGCTCTGTATTCCAACTAAAACAACTATTATGGAGCTTAGGAGAATTTTGGGAGAAATACATCTTCACCACAGAATACTTATGCTTGGGAACATGAACCTGATTTGCAGTACTGGGGAAATAGAGGATGTTAGAAGGGAGGATCTCTAAAGTACATGAGAATATTCAGTATGGAAGATTTAAACTTGGTAGCAGGAACCCAAACAGAATTTATATATTATTCTCCAAGACACAACAGCTGCATGGGTCATAGGATCACAGGAGGTTACTATTACTAATGGCTCTACAGCCTTTTTAAGCCTAGTTGTTCATGCCCCAATTTTCCCAGTCATCGATGTTCATGAGCTAGATGGTTTTGGTACATGCCTGTGCCTTAGGGCATCTATATATTGCCCTTGTTCATAATGGCCACAGGTGACAAGCCAGGGGTGAATTGGCAATTTTCCATCCATTAGTCCAAAATGCATTTGAATAGATTTAAAGAGCAGCTCTGTTTCACATGAATGGAGAGTCTGTTCCGGAGAAGGGGTAATTTCAGACAGAAATACCTATTGCACAAACATGTTCTGTTTTATGTCACAGATGGTGTTTATATCCTTAGACTGGGTAATTCTAATGCTGTTTTGTTTTGTGAATGTACAGCAGATCCATCAGGGGTGGATAAGAGAATGCCTTGTAGGTTAGGCATAAATTAACCCTCAGTAGTCTGTAGGAGACCAAGTACAGGGACAGGGCTTTGAGGCAGTTTGCACTGGACATATTACTTGCACCCTGGAATCCTTTAGTGTGGGACATCTGTGGCTGCTCCAGTTGTTGCAAGTCCCTAGTCAGGCACATAATTAAGGGTACAACTTACTCGATTATTGGTCCGATGATGGCTGAGTATAGTGGGATTATGATCTCCTCAGATCTGGATGCCATGCCCTTATTTATAAGTTGTGCCATATAGAAGGATTTTTTCACCGCCACAGGACACATGGTGATCAAAGCTTAGATTATGGTCAGCCTGAGCTCCCAAGTCCCTTACCAATGGGTCTACTCTTAGGGAAGTCTTACCAATGTTGCAATTTTCAGGGTCATTTCCCCAAAGGGTATAACTATACATTTTTTTGCAATTTGCAGGGTCATTTCCCCAAAGGGTATAATTATACATTTTTTTTTGCATTGAGTTTTAGGCCATGGTTGTGGCACCAGTTATTTGTCCGTGTCAAACCCTCCTAGAAGATGTCTACAGCTCTGGAGAATTCAATGACTGCACCTAGTTTACAGTCAACGCAGCCAAATGTCAACTACATTTGCCTTGACTTCAGAGAAGTATATTCCAAACAGGACAGGTTCCTGTATCAAGCCCTATGGAATACCACTAGTAACAGGTCTCTTGGTGGAGACGGATCCTCCCACCCTAACTTCATGGTTCCTATTGGCTACCCATTGGGTGACACAGGGATTTATGCCTAAATTTGTGAATTTGCCTATAATTCCCAAGTGAGATATTGTGTCAAATGCCTTTGCCAGGTCAAGGAAGGTAGTATGTATTGTTTTGCCCTTGTCCTTGGCTATAGTGACCTAAATGAAGAAGTTCATCTAAGTTAGTAAGGATTACCTGCCCTTGGTGAAATCGAAAGGGGATGAGTCCGGTGTTTGAAGCTTTCCTATCTTTATCAGGTCCAAAATAATTCTTTCCATGTCCTTGCATACAATATTGGTCAGACTTATGTGTATGTAGTTAGCTGGGTCTGTCAATAGTCCACCTTTATGTAGAAGGATGACCATTGCATTCCTATATTCACTAGGGATGGAGTCTGTCTGGAGGCTGTAGCTGAATAAAAATTCTAGTGGGCCTGACAAGTCATGTTTCAAGCTATACAGCAGGCATCCTGGGATATTATCAGGGCCCACTAATGCAGTGTTTTTAGCTCTGGAGAGTGCAGTGAGGACCTGTTCTTTAGTGGCAGTTGTGGAAGAAATGGTACAAGGTATTTCCTGGGGGGAATGGAGGTGATAGGGGGTGAGACTGGAGCTAAATTTATAGGCCGGAAAATCTGCTATATCCCCTAGTTCGGTATTGGAAGTTACCATTAACTATTAGTTCATTATTTTCATTTATTTAATTTATTGCCATTTGATGACTGGGAAAGGCCATTGGGTAAAAAACCCATTTTCAGTGGAGGCCTGAGAAGAAAATCTCCAATTACACATCAAGAGATATACAAGATAATATTACATATACAGTATCTAAAACATTCAAACAAATTTTCAAAGATTAAAACACTGGGTCAAAAGTTATAATACAGTTCTAAGCCATATATGATTTTCTACAGATTAGTAACAGAGCACAGAGATTTACAGTCTAGACCGGATTCTCAGTTGTACCTTCTTTTTAGACAAGATTATGATGCATGTAAACACAACGCCCCATATGACTAGATAATGAGATTACAACAGACAAATACAGAAAAAAAAATATTCTCAGGGAAAGATTTAACACACACAGATGGAAGACGTACTACTTTGATATGCTAGTTTGATGTGTTACATAAAGCCTAAGGTGGTCGGGAGTTTTGTAAGCAGGGACATATTGGTTCATTAAAAAAATAATTTTTTAAAGTAAGTTTAAGGAATCCAATTCTGTGATAGAGGGGAGTAGGGTGTACCATAGTTTATATACATAGTGTGAGAGAACAGGCTTTGTCCAGCCCTTTTATTAGGATTGGAAACTTTTAAGAGTTGTTTGTTAGTGGATCAGAGGTTTTTGGTGGGGGTGTAAAATTGTAGGATAGAATGGACAGAAGGGCATTTATCTGTGCTATTTATTAGTTTATGGGCTAGGTTTAGTTTGGTGTAATGAAGGAAATGGGGGAATTCAAGTAATTTCAGTTCCTTAATGGCTTGACAGTGATGAGTTTGTTAAGATAATCCAGTGGGGAATTTTGCTATTTTGTAGTAACATGATTTTAGTCTGTTGCTTATGGATGAATGTAAGTTGATAAAAATGGGGGAATCACAGAGAAGGGATGGGAGAAGGAGGGTATTTGCCAGTTTTATTTTTGTAGTTTTATCCACATATAATCTCTGGCTATAAAGTTTGCCTAGTTAAAGTGTTTTTTTTAATTGTGTTTAGAATACGTTATTCAAAGGTTAGTTTCTCATCGATAGCAATGCCTAATAATTTTGCTGCCTTCACTACTTTAATTTTGGTCCTATTATAGGGGTAAATTGTAAACTTATATGTAGGTGGCTTAGATGAAAACAACTTCTGGCGCTGCTCCTGTACCAATCCAGACTAAATGACTTCTTCGCTCTTCAGCCATACCTCCCTACGTAAAAATCACTATCTTTCCCTGCTATTTCAAATGACTAAATTACTGTACTGTTCTAAAAAAAAAAAAAAAATGAATATATAGCTTAGGCTATTTGTTTTTTACCTGTTTTTTTTTTCGCTGTATTTTCTACTACACTAAAATGTATGCATTGTTGCTTAAATGTTTAACCTTGTTTTAATTGTGGAGCTTTTCTCCCCGGGCCTCCACTGAAAATGGAAATTATCCAGCTGGACTAGCCCGGTCAACAAATGTAAAATAAAATAAATAAATAAATAAATAATAGTAGTTTAGATTTTTTGAGATTCAGACGTTGTGCGTCATGTTTCTGTTTGTAAAGGCCTTTTGCTTTATTTTTTGGAGATCAGAGAAATTACTGGAAGAGGATATAATAGTAGAATCGTCAGTGTACTGGATGATTCAACTTTGGACAGGGACAGAATGAAGATAGTTTATAAAAACCTTGAATAGCAAGGGTCCCAGGATAGATCACTGTGGGACACCTGTTTTATTGACTATGTATCCAGATTGTTTATTTAGACATTTAACTGCTTGTTGTCTGTTATTCAGATAGTTGCAGAACCATGTAAGGGTATGTTGGGAGCATCCTAGCTTTGCAAGTTGATGAATTAGTTTAGTATGTGATAGTGTATCCAATTGCTTTGGACAGGTCAAGTAAAAGTACAGTTGTTAGTAAATCATTGTCCAAAGCCTTGTTCACAGCAATAGTAAATGACAATACGGCTGTTGTAGTACTGTGGCAGGTTGAACAGTTGAAAACCATGATGGGTAGAGGGCATGGAGATTATTATCACAGAGGTGTTTTAGAAAAATGTATACAAAGTCAGCTACTAATATTTTAGATAATGTAGAGAGAATGGAAATGGGACAGTTAAATCATTTGTGGTTCCGCCTTTGTGCAATGGGGTTATGATGGATTTTTTTTCCAAATTTGAGGAATTACAGACTCTGAGATAGATCTACTAATTAGTATACTGACAAAGTAAGCTATTGCTTTGGCACCAAATTTCAAATATTCGGATGGGAGGTTGTCAGCCAATAAGAAGCAGGGCTTTAGTTTGTGCATTTGGTGGACTTGAGCATTCCCCTGAGTTGCTTGTTGAGACTGATGAGGGAATAATTTTGCCTTTTGGGCATAGTCCTTCCTATTTTTAGTCATGATTTTCTTTCTTTTGTTGTGCAATCTATTATTATTAGGGGTCTGCCAAGGATGTATCAGCAGCGGCAAGAATGCAGACTTGTTCTGACAATGCCATAAAGTAATGATGTTAAGCATCATTCTTAGACCTCCACAAATAAGCTTTAACAATTTCCATAACAATGTTAAGGCATTTGGAAGAACCCCACAACACAGGCTCTTTTTTTATACTTTATATATATATATATATATTATATTATATATGTATATACAAATAACATTCTCCCTACTACTGAACTTTGTCCCCACCTGCATCCATACAACCCATTAGTTGCCATACTGGGCCAGTCATAATACTAAGTATATGTTATAAACAGTACTTTGAAAGTTTTTGTCCAAAATGAATTATAATTGTCAAAGTTATGAGCTTAAATGTTTAATTTAATGAGAATTTGCTAATGAGTTTGCCAGCATTCAGTACTTTAAAATAAACTTTCAACATGCCATTTCAGTCTCTCTGTGTAATTATGTACACAATAAAAAGGTCATTACTATTGAATGACATACTAGCTGTTCACAAGTATGACCTTGATGTTAACTGCGCATCACTCACAGATGATGTCAGGCACCAAGCCAAAACAAAAATCACTGTACCTGCAGCTAAACAGAAGACACCTACGGCTGCCATTTTCTCTACAGCACTGCTAACTGGAGAAACTCAGTTAAATATTTAAAGAAAAAAATACACCACCTCCCACACTGTAGTAATACCCCAAAGCAAAACAATACATAAAAACATCTATAAACATTTCTCGAAAAGCACATCACTCACAGATATATTAGAATTGAACAATTACAATAACACAAGCAGCTGAATTCATGTGCACTTCTGACTCGCATGAAAAACTGACTGCCAAATGCACAAGTCTGATGCTATCTATATTTGTCAGCATGTACCCTGACAAATGCATGGGCAGTACATCAGCTAGCCAGCTCAGACAGCGAAGGTGTCAAGAAGAAATGGAAAGATAATTCTGTAATGCAATATAATAGTAAAATATGAACTAGCATGTGGGTAACTTGCAAATCTACAGTAAAACATTACAAAATGCTCTTTACCACCACTGCTGCAGAATTCCAAAACAAAATTTAATTTTGCACAGTGACTGCAAAGTAACCCTGCAGCAAAAAATTAAACAATGACATTAGTAGCCTGAGGGTAGACAGCAAAAATGTCTATGAAAATGAAGAAGTTTAATTTTTATAAAATATTATACAAGCCTACATTTAATCTGAAGTCAGCAACAATCAATGTGCTACAGTGTAGGGGCATTCTTTGCAAAAAGACTCTAATTTAAATGGTTAAGCGTCATTTTTGCTGTCAAAAACAGAACGGAACCAGTAAGAGTTCCTTCCTAGCTACCAAAAGTCCATTTCCCAGCAATGCTGCAGTAATGCCAACTTCTGTTTTAACTGCTGCCAGTTAAAATGGCACAAGGCAAGAAAACAAACCAGCAGATGTAATTTGCTATATCGCTGCTATGAGAAGTGGTATATACTTAAATCTACAGTACCTGCCCGTGCACTATTTTTTTGAGAAATTCAAGGAATCGTCATTGAAATAAGCACAAAAATTGTGCTTACAGTAACGACAATGCATGAATGGAGAAAGGAGATTTTACAAGTAGGAATGACTGCAAGTAGACAAAGAAAATACGCAAGAGGTGGATGGAATTTACTACAGAAAAATCAACAAAGGAACCAAGGTACTGGGAGCAAATAACTAGAGTAAGAGAAGGGTAATACAGTGGGAAGAAGCCAAGCAGAGGTTTGGACTGCAGGTTAAAGAAAGGCTTACTTACCATGGACTGATAAAGAGCATAGAAAAAAGAAAAGGAATATGGGAGTGCTTAATGAAACAGCTCTGGGTACAGTTCTCCAAGTCTACAACAGCAACTGTTCTTAAAATGGGACAATTAGCAAAGTATATAAAATACGGCATAGCTATACAAATCAAAGAAGGTTAGACAAGACTGAAAACAGGAAGGAAAAATGATTTAAAAAAAAAACAATAATGGGAGGATATCTGAATGGCTCCTAAGTATGCAAAATCCAGAAGGTTTAGGATTTTTGCTTGGAAGTGCTTGCATAAAAAGAAGTTATGTCTTATCATAATGTTGCATCTGTGTTGTTGATATCCGCTCATTCATTACTGATGGGTTATCAGTTCCTTCCTCGGAACTGAGCCACCCTTATACCAATGTTCGCGTCAGCCAAAACCTCTTGAGCCAAGATCCTACCCACAATGCTCTGCTCCCTGTTACCTCGGATCGAGTTTGCAAGTTGATAGACAAAAGTAGAGGCTACCTGTGGTCATAACAGACCTACAAGAATGGAAGGAGGACCATATGGAATCCACCAGAAACCTCCGGAGGGGGAAGGATGGTGGGGAGTAATGAAGGAACGAAGATCAACAACACAGATGGAACATTATAACTTCTATATCTGATGTCGTTGATCTTCGTTCATTCCTTACTGATGGGACAGAGTCCCCAGCTACCTATATCCCTGGGCGGCCGTCATAGAAGGACATTCCTGAGCACCATAGAACCAAAAGAAGCTCTTCCTCTGGAGGCCAAATCCAATTTGTAATGAAAAATAAAGGTATGGGGGATGGCCCAAGTCGCAGCTGAGCAAATGTCATTGAGGGAAGCCCTAGCATGGAAAGCTGCTGAAGTTGCCATTGACCTTGTAGAATGGGCTTTCACTTTGTGAGGCAAGGTGATGTTGTTCAAGTTGCAGATGAAGGTAATGCAATTTCTCAACCATGACGCTAATGTACCTTTAGAAACAGGATGACCTAGTCTTGGTCCAGAAAAAGCCAGAAATAATTGGTCTGATTTACGGGTAGATGTTGTTCTGTCCAAATAAAGATAAATATGCCTGTGAACATCTAGGGAGTGCAGGCAATACACTCCCTTGTTAGAATGCTTAGGAAAAATATACTGGGAGGTCAATAGACTGGTTGGCAGACCGCTCTGACACCACTTTCTTTAAGGAGGAGGAATTATTTCTCAGTAAGACTCTATCCTTATGGAAAATAAGGTAGGGACGTTTGATACATAAGGCTTGAAGTTCTGACAAATGTCTGGTCGATGTGATAGCAATCAGAAATAAGGTTTTCCAAGAGAGGTACTTTAAATCACATGAAGCTGCATGTTCAAAAGGGGGTGCTGTCAGGGCTTGCAGAACCAAAGCCAAGTCCCAAGGTTGTACTGGTTCTCTAAAGGGAGGTTTTAGGTGAAAAACACCCTTCAAGGAAGTCTTACAGAGTCTGTGTGACATGAGTGAAGAGTCCTGGAAGCCAATGTGGAAATTAGAAATGGCAGCTAAATGAACACGAACAGTAGAGGCTGATACCCCAGACTGAAAGAGATCTGATAAACATAATACCACTGAAACTGGGGTTAACAAGGGGTCCAATTGTTTGTTCGCTGCTCATAAGGTAAATCTTTTTCATTTGCTGAGATAGGTTAGCCTGGTGGATGATTTATGAGATGCAATAAGAATACTGCACACCGAGGAGTACAGGTTATCCTGCCCGGCAATCACTGGAAGTGGAGAAACCAAGCTGCCAGCTTCAGGTTTATTAGATTGAGGCGGGTCAGACCCTGCGGATGGGAGATCAACGTCGGAGTTGGACGGAGAATCATTGTCGATCCAGCAGGTGAGGCCAGAGGAAGGGGAACCAAACTTGTTGAGGCCAATATGGAGCAATGAGGATTACTTTGCTCTTCAACTTCCGTGCATTCTTCAAAAATTGGGGAATGAGGGGTAGAGGAGGGTAAGCATAACGCAGACCCAAAGGCCAAGCATGCACTAGTATCTCTTAGTGGCTACCCGCGAGGGGGGATCAGGGCAAAGTATTTGCTGCACTTGTAGTTGATTGGGGAGGTGAATAGATCACAGCAAGACTGGCCCCAGTGGTTAAAAATTTTTGCCGCTATCACAGGATCGAGGGACCACTCATGAGGTTGTAGAATGCATCTGCTCAATTTGTCCGCTATGACGTTGGAGCTCCCAGGAAAACGCATTGCAATTAGAAAGCAGTTGGAAGCTATCGCCCATTGCCATATTCTCAAGGTCTCTTGGCATAATGGGTAAGATCTGGTGCTCCCTTGCTTGTTGATGTACTGGACTACAGACATGTTGTCTGATTGGATTGCAATAGTCCCTGATGGAAGGATCGAATGAACGCTAATAGCACAGCCCTCAGTTCCAGGACATTGATATGCAAATGACCCTCTGTCTCCGACCAGGTGCCTTGGACCTAGTTTCCCTGACATAGCCCCCCCCACCCCATCAGGGAGGCGTCCATGGTCACCATGGCTTTTGGCAGATGGGGGCTGAAGGGGCAAGACCACTGCTGGGGATTTTGTGATGTCCATCAGAGCAAATCTTGCTTGCATCTCTGAGTTACACATCTAAAAAGACAAAGGATGTTGTACAGGGTACCACTGAGTGAGAAGTAACCACTGAAGACATCTCATGTGGAACCTGGCCAGAGGAACAATAGTGATCGAGGCTGCCACTGACCCCAGGAGTTGGAGTACGGACTGAACGAAAGATTTGTGGTGACAGATTAGTGGCTGAACCTGTTGTCTTATTCTTGGACGTCTGTGATATGAAAGAGATACTGTGAAATTCCTCATCTCCAACAGAACTCCGAAGAATTCTAAAGATTGTGTCGGGTCATGTTGGACTTCTCTCAGTTTACAGTGATTCCCAGGCGCTGAGCTGTGAGAAGAGTGTAATCCAGAGCTTCCTCTAGTAGATGCTTGGTGGGGGCAGTAAGGAGCCAGTCGTCTAGGTATGGAAACACCTGGATTCTTGAAGTCACAGGTGAACGATAACCACTGCCATGCATTTGGTGAACACTCTGGGGGCTCGAAATTGGTAGTGACTGGCTCCTATGCAGAAGCAGAAGTATCTTCCTGAACGCTTATTAAATGGTAAGACGCATCTTGAAGATCTATAGAACACATCCAATCATCTTCTTCCAAACGATGAAGGATAGACTGAACAGTGACCATTCGGAATTTCCCTGTTTTTACAAATTTGTTTAGTGTGCTGAGATCCAGAATCAGTTTCCAGTCTCCTGTCTTTTTTGGCACTAAAGAATCTTGAGTAAAAACCGGATCGTGTCTGGTCTGGGGGAACTGTTTGGATGACACTTTTGTAGCAGCTTTCGGATTTCGTAGTGCTGCTGCTTCCCTTTGACTGGGTGGTACGCAAGGTAAATTTCTGGGTGAACTGGAAGAGAGATGGAAGGGAATGTGGTAGCCTATGGATATTATCCGTTGTACCCAAGAATCGGTGGTTATGGTTCGACAGGCAGTAGAGTACAAGGAAAAACGACCCCTGACCGCTTCCAGAGGTAAGCAATTGGGCAATGCTTCAGGAGCGCTGGTAGGGTTGCCCAGAGAATGAATCTCTGGAACCCCGGTATCGCGGACCTCTTCTGCACCAAAAGGGGCATCTTCCATTAGAGTTTTCCCCTCTGCCCTTAGGGTGGAACTTGGCATGTGCGTCACGGAAAGAGCCCTGTGATTTTCTGTGCCACATCTTCTCGCTCCTCTGATTTCTGGAGTAGAATCATTGAGGGGTGGAGTGTCGGACACCAATGGCAGACAGGGTCTTACCAACTTGTTCGCACCTTGCCAGCATATCCTTAACCTTTGGGCCAAACAATGAAGTGGCCTCAATGGGGGCATTCATAAAGGAAGCCTTAAAGGAGTTCGCAAAGGCGCATCCAGGCATGATGTCTCATGACTATGCCTACGCTTACCACTCTAGCAGCTCCTTCCATTGTATGTGAAATGAGCCGCATGGAAGAATTGGAAATTGATTCCAGGGTCGCTATCGAGGCTATTTTGTTGCACACCTCATTAGAAAAGTACAGTTTTGTACCTACCATAAATGTAGATGTTCGAGTGCTCATACAGCTGCAGTCATAACAGATGGGTTATCCTGCCGTCAGGTGGGTCCTCGGTCGGCCGAATTCCAAAGTCTAGGTCCGGTGTCGGTTGTCGTCGCTTCTTCCCTGACGTCAGTGCGGCAGGAGTATAAAAGAGCCAGCCGACGCCATCTTCTTCAGTTTTTCTTGCCCCAGATGTCAGGTGCCCCCAGAAGGAAGGCAAAACATAAACTTATGTAATCATGCAATATAGAATAATCAGAAAACAGTAGTTTGCAAGCAAATACACCATAAAAGAATACCCCAAATAGGTTGTATGAGAAGGTGTTTGCCATAAGGCCTGTCCTAAGAGGGGATGGAGGGAGGGAAAACTGGACTGCAGCTGTATGAGCACTCGAACATCTACATTTATGGTAGGTACAAAACTGTACTATGTTCATCGTACATACAGCTGCAGTCATAACAGATGGGTAGAATCCCAAAGCTAAGTAGGGATGGCAGGCACTAAGTGGAACTCGGAGGAGCAAGGATGCCCTGCAAGACAGCTGTGGCAAATCCCGCTCTAGATTTAGAGTAAAGTGGAAGGTGACGGTGCTTGGAGAAAATGTGCACTGAACTCCAAGTGGCTGCTTCCAAAATGTCCTTGGTAGGAACCCCCCTGAGGAAAGCTGCAGAGGTAGCTGTGGCCCTTGTGGAGTGGGATCTGATGCCTAAAGGCACAGCTTTTCCATGAAATGAGTAACAAAAGCGTATGCAGTGGGCTATCCATTTTGAGATTGTCTGTTTAGAGAAAGCCTTTCCTTGAGCACCTGTAGCATAGGACACAAAGAGTTGCTCAGATTTCCTGAATGGCTTTGTCCTGTCCAAATAATAACGAAGTTGTCTGTGAATGTCCAAGGAATGCAGTAGTCTTTCCCCTTTGTTTTGTGGGTTAGGGTAAAAGGTAGGAAAGTGGATAGTCTGATTCAAGGCTACACTGGATACTACCTTTGGCATAAAGGTAGGGTTGGTTCGTAAGGAAACTCTGTCCTGATGGAAAATGATGAAAGGTTGCACAGCCATGAGGGCCTGTAGTTCAGAAACCCTGCATACTGAGGTGATAGCCAGAAGGAAGGCTGTTTTCCATGACAAATATTGTAGTTCTGTTGAAGCAGCTGGCTCAAATGGAGGAAGGGTCAGTTTTTCCAATATGAAGTTGAGGTCCCAAGCAGGGACTGGTGGTTTCTTTGGGGGTTTTATATTCTTAGCCCCTCTGAGGAACTGTCTTAAGAGAGGATGAGAGAATAAAGGAGGATCTGTGTTGTACTGTGCAGAAATGGCTGAAGCATGGATTTTGATGGAGGTGAAGGAAAGTCCACTGTTTAACATCTCAGCTAGGTACTGTAATATTTGAGGTAAATTTATTACCCAAGGATTCTGGCCCTTTTTCTGATTCCAGGCACAAAACCGTTTCCATTTGGCGGAGTAGGCTTTTCTAGTAGAAGGTCTTCTGGCCTCCAAGATGACATCCTGCACCTCCTTGGAGAGGAGGGTCTGTTGGGAAATCAAGGGATTCTCCATGCGGCTAGATTTAGGGTTTTGAGCTGGCTGTGAAGAGTTTTGAAGTTGTGCTGGAACAACAGAAGAGGCACTAGAGGTAGGATCCGTGGTGGGGAATGCGTCAGGCTCTTCAGGAGTGGATACCAGTGTTGTCTTGGCCAGTCTGGAGCAATGAGAATCATTTTCGGCCTCTCTGCTCTGGCTTTTAATAGAACTTTGGGCAGCAGAGGGAGAGGCGGAAAGGCATAGACTGTAAATGTTGTCCAACTGAAAGAAAGTGCGTCCACTTTCCAGGCCTGTGGATGATAGGTCCTTGAGAAAATTTTTTTCAGTTGGTAATTTCTGTGGGTAGCAAAGAGATCTATGTCTGGCTGTCCCCATGCCTGAGTTATCTTTGCGAAAACTTGAGGATGCAACTTCCATTCGTGTGGATCTGTCATATTTCTGCTTAGGCTGTCTGCCAGTGTGTTTTCCTTCCCTGGCAGGAATTGTGCCTGAAGTTGGATTTGCAATTCCAGAGCTGTGTTCCAAAGGGTCATGGCTAGTCTGCACAGGGGGTAAGAATGAGTTCCCCCCTGTTTATGTACCACATCACTGTGGTGTTGTCTGTCCTTATCAATAGCTGGCCTGGATGCAGTAGGTCTTTGAAGGCCATAATAGCATTTTGCACTGCTAGCATTTCCTTTTGGTTGATGTGTAGGTGCTTCTCTTTTTGGGACCATTTTCCATGAATGCACTGATCTGTCATGTGTGCCCCCCAGGCGTAGTCCGAGGCGTCTGTTGTGATAATTTGATTTGCTTGAGGTATGCAGAAAGGGAGACCTATGTTTCTTTGGCATGCTTGAGCCCACCACAGAAATTCCTTTTGAAAACATGGAATGAGTGGTATAATTGTTTCCAATCTGTGGCTGTGTTGAGACCATAGGTTTTTTAGGTACCACTGAAGTTTCCTCATATGCAGCTTTACACATGGGATCAGCAGGATGCAAGATGCCATGAATCCCAGAGCCTGCAGGACTTTCCTTGCAGTCAGCCTGGTGAAGGTTGCCATTTTGCTGAAGTATTGAGATAGTTGCCCATGTTCGTCTGGCGTGAGGTAGGCCATCTGGGTGTTTGTATTCAAGCTGGCACCCAGGAAAATTACTGTTTGAGAGGGTATTAGTTTTGATTTCTTTTTGTTGACTGTGTATCCCAGAAAGTTCAACAGTTTTATTACAAACGCCAGGTGTTTCAGAAGTATGTCCTTGCTGTCCGCTTGGATCAGGCAGTCGTCCAGATATGGGTATATTTGTATCCCTTGAAGTCTGCAGAAGGCAATTACTGATGCCAGGCATTTCGTAAACACTCTGGGCGCAGTAGATAAGCCAAAGGGCAATGCAGAGAATTGATAATGGGTTGAACCTGCAAGAAATCTGAGGTATCTTCTGCAATCTTGTCTGATAGGGACATGCAGGTATACCTCCTTGAGGTCCAATGTTACCAGCCAAGACTCCTTGCCCAGCATGGGAAGAAGCTGCTGTAATGTGAGCATCTTGAATTTTGCTACCTGTAAATATGTGTTTAGCATGGATAGGTCTAAAATAGGTCTCCAATCTTTGTCTTTCCTTGGTACCAGGAATAGTCTGGAATAAAACCCTTGACCTTGTTCTTTTGCAGGTACCTCTTGAATAGCTTTCATGTCCATGAGAGCTGACATTTGTTTTTGTGCCTCTGCCCTTTGATGTTGTGGCAGGTTTGGCATGCCTCTCATTTTTGGAAGGGTGTGAAAGTGGAATCTGTAGCCTCTGTCTATAATGTCCAGGATCCATTTGTCTTTTGTGACAATATGCCAATTTTTTGAGAATAATGCCAGTTTTCTGCCTAAAGGTGCTGCCATTAAAGCTTTGCTTGGCAGGTAAAGGGGAAAGTCATTGTGTCTGCTTTCTGAATGACTGTGATCTATCTTCTCCACCTCTTGGGGTTGGTGCTTGCCATTGTCTGGCTCTGAATGATCCTTGAGATTGCCCTCTACCCCTCGGGCGCCTGTATCTGCCTCTTTGAGGTCCGTCCGTGGCTGGAAAGGACCAATTTTCTGAAGGCCAGTTTCTGCTGAAACGTGGAGGTTGTACCTGCAGGAAATCTTTCACTGTTTGCATTGATCTCGCCTTTTCCTCCATTTTCTTTAGTACCTCCTCAGCTTTAACACCAAATAATACATCTTTTTGAAGAGGTGCATCTAGTAATTTAGCTTTGACATGATCTGGTAAGGCTTGCTCTTTGAGCCAAGCATGTCTACGTATGACAGACCCTGTAACAGCAGCTCTACATGAGGCCTCTAAAGCATCAAAACCACACTGCAAGGTATGTTTACCCACTTGCTCTGCACTATGCAACAAATCCTGCAACTCTTTTAAATCTGGTTGCTCTGGTTGTGTCATTTTGCTTTTCAACTGAGATAACAAAAACTGTTGATACTTTAACATATGGAACTGACAGTTTAATGCCCTCATGGTTAAAGTAGCCGAGGTATACACCTTTTCCCCCACCTTTCTAAAGCTCTGGAATCTCTCTCTGAAGGTAATGGGTTTTTAGCAGTAGAGGCCTTAATTTCCTTGGGACCCTGTGAAATAGTTTCTGGGTCAGCAGTATGGCTTTTGTATAGGAACTGGTGTGAATCAGGAACCCGGTAATACCTGTCTGGTTTAACAGGAGCTGGAGGTAAAGAATCTGAGTTGAGGCTGGCTTCTGTGTACACATTATCTAATATATCTAAGACAAGAGGGATAGCCAGAGGCCTATGCTGGGGGAGCAAGAGAAAATTGCTGAGCCTTTTCTTGGAATATGAGTAATCTTGGCCTTCCCAGTGGAAGTGTTCCCTCAAAGTATGTAGGGTTTCCCCAAAAGAGTAGTCCTCGGGGGGGGGGGGAGACCAAGGGAATAGACTCCTCTGCATCAGAGTCTTCAAAAGGAGAATATGTATATTCCTGGTCCTCAGAATGTTCAGAGGCAATAGAGGCTTGATCTGAGGAAGGGTAGTCTTTCTCTAATCTGGGCCTTTTGTCCGAGGGGGGTTGAGAACCCCTGATAAGAGTAATCAAATCCTCAGCCATTTTGAGCATCTGTTTTTTAGGCATGGGGCCTTGAGAGGGGGTCTGTGGTCCTTGTTTTTTAGTTTGCGTGGCTGCTTTAGATTTTGTGAAAGCCTTAATGGAGATGGAGGAAGGCCTGAAGACACCTTGAGAAATGACAGGCCTGTCTAAACTCTGAGTTTCCCCGCCAAGAGTGGCGTTGGTATCTGTAGTCGGAATGGGGGCCGAGGAGCCTGCGACCTCGGGCACAGAAGACACCGGTAATGAAGTGTCATCGGTACTCAGGGGCTGCGTAGGCGCCTCGCTGAGAACTGGTAGTCGGCCTCAGCGTGGTGTCAGTAGAAGTTGCGGACCTCGTATGTCGGGCCTTATCTTTGCGTCTTTTACTCAAAACTGGAGTCGGAGTATCTGACGACATAATATAATTAAATTTTTTACCAAAATAGTGATGGGCGAACTCCGCCCAATGCTTAATAGTGCGTTTGTTGAATCTAGCACAAAAACGGCAGGCTGAGATGTCGTAGTCTGGGCCTAAGCAAGGAATACAGAAAGAGTGGAAATCCTTATGCGGTATTTGTTTGCCACATGAAATGCAATTATTAACTTTGTCTGACATCGGTCTGAGGCAAGAAAAGTTTCCCCAATGGGGTACTTAGCTTTCAAGACTTCGGCTGAAATATTTTCGTAAATCTCAGGAGCTGGCCGACCGGCACTTGCGAACTGCTTCTGCTTCGGGCACCACGCGGCAAGAAAGACTGAAGAAGGTTGCGTCGGCTGGCTCTTTTATGCCCCCGCTGCACTGACATCAGGGAAGAAGCGACGACAACTGACGCCGGACCTAGACTTTGGAATTCGTCTGACCAAGGACCCGCCTGACGGCAGGATAACCCATCTGTTATGACTGCAGCTGTATGCACGATGAACATCAGCTCCTGCCAAGGTGTCAGAGAGTTGGTTGATAAGGTCTCTCTGGAGCCTCGTAAAGTTTGGCAAGTAGTTCAAGGACCTTACAGCGAAGGTCGATGAAGCAAACACATGCTTCCTGAGTTTGTATTGCCCGTGACTCCTTGTTGGGTGGATGAACAGTCTGGCTCTCTTCTGCCAAGTCTTTCTGTGGCATCTACTGGAAGACCTTTGGACCAATGAGGATGTTCAGCAGGGGGAGATCAAATTTTGTCAGGCCTACGAGGTAAAGCTTCCAAAGTGTCAGGAGCCTTCCATGCACGCTGGACGATGAGCTGGATAAGCTTATCGGCCGGTGGGGTAATCCAGGAGGGTAGGGGGCCGGGCACGAAAGGCCTGCAGGAATACGGATTCTTCTGAGGAAGGGTTTTAGGACTTCCAGTCGCCCCTCTGTCTTAAGATCTCGAGGATGTCACCAAAGGACACCTCATCAGAGGGTGACCATGGGGACTCTTTCCCTTCATCAAAGTCCGTATCTTCAGTTACAGACTCCTCAGTGTAGTCCATGTGCATAGTCTTGCACGAAGCCTTGCAAGGGACTTCCTCAGTGGGGAGCTCTGGGGAAGATTGCAAGGAGGGGATCTACTGAGGGGGAGAAACCTGAGGCAGTTGTGGTTTGTGACAGCTGCGGTACAGAGGGGGGACAAGGACTCCAACAGGGATGTTTTGCCAGCAGAGGCAAGTGCCCTCTCCATGGGCTAGAAGGCCGGACTACCCGAAGACGGATGGGAGCCCGGAACAGAGCACAACCTCAGGATCGGGGTCACACCCACTCCGACGAGCCGACCCCCAAACCAGGAGTCTCAAGAGGACTGTGGAGCGTGAGGGGAGGAGAATTCCTGGAGGGTGGCGTTAAACCAAGAACGCCTGCCCCCATGGCACAGCCACTAGTCTGAGAAGGGCCCGGTGTCCAGTGCACCAAGGGCGACAAGGACGACTCTGGCTCCAAAGTGAGGTCCACTGTTAGTGTCGAAGGAAGGGAAGCTGTTGGTGGAAGGGGCTTCGATACTTCCCTGGAAGTTGAAGGAGGAGTGTAAAGAGGAGTCTGTGGAGAAATACAGTTAACTGCAAGGGGGAGCGCAGCTTTAGATGGGTGAGAGAGTCCCCTGGCCACAAGCAACTGATCGATAAGCCGCAAAGTACAGTTGTGTACACTTACCATAAATGTAGATGTTAGAGTATATTCACTGTTGCAGTCATTACATTTGGGTTATATGCTTGCAGGTAGCCTTCAATCGGCCTGATTAACAAAGTCTTGGGTCCTGTGTCAGTTGCTGTCCCTTCTTCCATGACATCAGGTCATCAGAGGTATAAAACATGCAGCCGACGCCATTACATCAGTTTTTCTTGCCCCAGATGTCAGGTGCCCTCCAAATGGGAAGCAATTAAATATAAAAGTACAATGATATACCTCCAACAATAAAGCAAATACACCAAAAAGCTTTTAAGAATAGTAAAGGAAAGTAGAGGTATAACCAAAAGAAGTTAGGGGGCTGGAGGGAGGGTAACCAGGACTGCAACAGTGAATACACTCGAACATCTACATTTATGGTAAGTGTACACAACTGTACTATGTTCTTCATGTTTCACTGCTGCAGTCTTTACATTTGGGTAGATTCCCAAAGCTATGGTTGGGAGGAGGAATTTAAACGGCATTAGGACCAACTATAAGTCCCTGCAAGAGTGCAGTGGCAAAGCCAGCTCTGGATTTAGAGAAAATTGGCAAATAATAATGTTTGGTGAAAGTATGTACAGAACTCCAGGTAGCAGCTTCTAGGATGTCCCTGGTAGGGACACCTCTGAGAAAGGCTGTAGAGGTAGATGCAGCCCTGGTGTAGTGAGGTCTGATCCCCTGGGGATAGGATTTCCATGGTGCTTACAGCAGAAATGAATGCAGTGGCCTATCCATTTAGAAATTATTTGCATTGAACTAGCCTTCCACTCTGCCCCTGCAGCAAATGCCACCAGCGGTTGTTCAGATTTCCTTTGAGATTTAGTCCTGTCCAAGTAGAATCTAAGTTGTCTGTGCACATCTAAGGAATGCAGTATCTGTTCCCCTTTGTTCTATGGATTGGGAAAGAAGGTTGGCAAATGAATGGACTGATTAAGAGCCACACTGGATACAACCTTGGGCATGAAGGATGGATTGCTTCTGAGGGACACCCTGTCCACAAGAAAGATGATGAAAGGCTCCACTGCCATAGTGGCCTGTAATACAGATACCATTATAGCTGAAGTGATTGCTAAAAGGAAAGCTGTTTTCCAAGAAAGAAATTTTAAGCCCGCAGTAGCAGCTGGCTCGAAAGGAGGTAGAGTGAGTTTCTCCAAAACAAAGTTAAGGTCCCAGGCACGGGTTGGAGCTCTCCTGGGTGGTCTCAAATTTTTGGCCCCTCTGAGGAACTGCTTGAGCAGTGTATGAGAGAAGAGGAGAGGTTCTGAGTTATAATGAGCTTAAATGGCTGAGGTGTGGATTTTAATGGAGGAAAAAGACAGGCCCTTGTGAAGCATCTCAGTTAAGTATTGTAAAAGAAGAGGTAAATTGGGCACTGCTGTGCTCATCCTTTGAGATTGGTTCCAGGCACAGAATCTTTTCCATTTTTCAGCATAAGATTTTCTAGTACTAGGCCTCCTTGCCTCTAAAATGATATCCATCACAGGTTTACTGAGGGATGGTAAAGGAGAGATTAGGTAATTAGCCAGTCTCCTAGGTTCAGTGTTAGAAGCTGAGGGCGCAGAATCTGATTCTCCTGCTGGGACAACAGGAAAGGAGTCTGAGGCAGGTGACATGGGGATAACCGTGACACACTGCGCAGGAGGGGGTGTACCAGTGTTGGCGTGGCCAGTCTGGAGCAATCAAAATCATCCTTGGTTTGTCCTGTTTGATTTTTAGTAGTACTTTGGAGAGCAGAGACAGAGGGGGGAAGGCATAGACTGATAGGTTTTTCCAGCTGAAGGACAGAGCATCCACTTTCCAGGCTTGTTTGTGGGAAGTCCTTGTGCAAAATTTGTCCAATTGGTAGTTCTGGGGAGAGGCAAATAGGTCTATATCTGGGCTCCCCATTTGCTTGTCAACATGATGAAAATCCTTGGCTCCAGTTTCCACTCATGTGGGTCCATGAGGTTTCTGCTTAGTCTGTCTGCCAGTGTATTTAGTTTTCCTGGCAGGAATTGAGCTTGTAGGTGCACTTGGTAGCTCAAGGCTGTGTTCCACAAAGCCATGGCTAGTCTGCAGAGAGGGTAAGATATACCCCACTGCTTGTTTATGTACTACATAACAGTGGTGTTGTCTGTCTTTACCATTAGTTGTCCAGGAAGAATGTGGTCCTTGAAGGCTCTCAGAGCATTCTCTACAGATAACATTTCCTTTTGATTGATATGCAGGTGCATTTGAATTGGGTTCTATTTGCCTTGAATGCACTTCCCTGCCAGGTGAGCTCCCCAGGCATAGCCTGATGCATCTGTTGTTAGGGTTTGGGTGGCAGGGGGTGGTGTGAAAGGTAGTCCCTTGTTTTGGTGGCAGGCCTCTGCCCACCAAAGGAACTCTAGGCATAGGCAAGGTATGACAGGAATCATTGCTTCTAAATCCTGGGAATGTTGACACCATAGGCTTTTTAGATACCACTCTAGTTTCCTCATATGCAGTCTTGCATATGGAATTAGAAGAATGCAGGAGGCCACGAACCCCAAGCCTTGCAGTATTTGTTTTGCAGATAGCAGGGTTTTTGTGGCCACTTGTTTGAAGTAGGTTGTCAAATGAATTTGTTTCTCTGGCGTGAGGTAAGCCATCTGGGAATTTGTATTCAAGCTTGCTCCCAGGAATATAATTTGTTGACAGGGTACCAGGTGAGATTTCTTTTTGTTTATGGTGTACCCCAGACAGGTTAGAACCCTTTGTACAAAGGCCAGATGATTCAAAAGTATGTCCTGGCTTTCTGCCCAAATTAGACAATCGTCCAGGTATGGGTATAATTGAATATTTCTTTGCCTGCAAAATGCAATAACTGGAGCTAGGCACTTTGTGAATACCCTGGGCGCTGTAGTTAAGCCAAAGAATAGTGAAAAGAAATGATGGTGTGTGCAGCCTGCTTTGAAGTGAAGGTATCTTCTGGAAGATTCCCTGGTTGGGATGTGCAGGTATGCTTCTTTTAAATCTAATGTTGCCAACCAGGTGTCTTTGCCTAGCATAGGAAGTAACTGGTGAAGAGTCAGCATCTTAAATTGTGTAACAGATGATTCAAAAGTATGTCCTGGCTTTCTGCCTGAATTAGACAATCGTCCAGGTATGGGTATAATTGAATATTTCTTTGCCTGCAAAATGCAATAACTGGAGCTAGGCACTTTGTGAATACCCTGGGTGCAGTAGATAAGCCAAAGAGTAGTGAAAAGAAATTATGGTGTGTGCAGCCTGCTTTGAAGCTAAGGTATCTTCTGGAAGATTCCCTGGTTGGGATGTGCAGGTATGCTTCTTTTAAATCTGATGTTGCCAACCAGGCGTCTTTGCCTAGCATAGGAAGTAACTGGTGAAGAGTCAGCATCTTAAATTGTGTAATCTCCAAATAGGTGTTTAGAGTACACAGGTCCAGGACAGAACACCATGAATGGTCTTTTCTGGGTACCGGAAAATAGAAACCTTGTCCTTTTTCCTCTTCTGGTACCAATTGAATAGCCCCCATGCTTAAGAGAGAAAGTACTTGTTTTTGGTCCTCTGCCCACTGGTTTGAGGGTAGATCCAGCCACCTGTTTGGTGTTGGCAACGTGTGGAAGTGAAATCTGTATCCCTGGGACACTATATTTAAAACCCATTTGTCTTGGGTAATGAGCACCCAGTTCTTTGCACGAAGAGCAATCTTTCCCCCCAAAGAGGCAGTCAGTTGGTAAGTGCTTGGAAATTTTAAAAGGAAGTCATTGAGACAGTTTACCATGGGGGGAGTCTTATTACTCCCAAATTTGGAAGTGAAGGCCCCCCCCCCACTGCTTAGTCTTGTCCCCCTGGGACTGAAAATTGGGGTTCCTGCTGTCTGGGTTTGGCTTGAGAAGACCTGGAAGGGGCTGGAAAGGACCAATTTTTAGAGGGCCAGTGCCTACTAAATCTAGGAGGCTGAACTTGTAAGAAATCTTTAACAGTTTGCATATATTTAGCTTTATCTTCCATCTTTTTAAGAACTTCCTCAGCCTTGTTGGCAAACAGGCGGTCCTGATTTAAGGGAGCATCCAATAATTTAGCTTTAACATGATCAGGTGCCTTCTGAGCACAGACCCAGTAACAGCAGCCCTGCAAGGTGGCTCTAACGAATCAAAACCACATTGCAAAGTATGTTTTCCAACCTGTTCAGCAGAATGCATTAAATCCTGTAATTCTTTACTTTCCACACAGTCAGGAATCGACATAATTTTCTGTTTAAGCAATCCAATAACATGTTGCTGCTACTTTAACATATGAAACTGGCAGTTTAAAGCCCTAACAGCCAAGGTCGCAGAAGTGTAAACCTTCTTACCCCATCTAGCCAGCACCCTGAAGTCTCTATCAGAAGGGGTAGGATTTTTAGCAGTAGAGGCCTTAATGCCCTTAGGCCCTTGAGAAATATTCTCTGGATCCACAATAGGATTTTTAAAAAGGAACTTGTGTGACTCAGGGACCCTGCAGTATCTGTCAGGTTTTCTGGGAGCAGGAGGCAAGGAATCAGGGTCCAAACTAGATTCCGAAAAAGCATGATCAACAATGTCTAGTACAGGAGGGACAGCTAAAGGCCTATGCTGAGGCAGGAGTAAGAAATCCCTGAGCCTCTTTTTTGAATCAGAAAAATCCTGTCTTTCCCAGTGGAAATGCTCCCTTAGAGTATGTAAGGTTTCACCAAAAGAGATCCTCTGGAGGGGAAGCAAAGGGAATAGAGTCCTCTGCATCAGAATCCTCATAAGTAAATAAAGACAAATCCAGATCATCAGAAGAATCACAAAAAACAGAATCCTGGTCAGAAGATTCACAAACAACTTTAGTCCTAGGCCTCTTGGGGGGGGGGGGGGGTTTACCCCTGATTAGAGTTATTAGATCTTCAGCCATTCTTATCATTTGTTTTTGAGGCTTAGAGGCCTGAGCATGTGGCCTGAGCATCGTTTTTTTAGGCATGGTTGAAGATTTAGGCCTAAGTGAAGAAGGAGGCATTGGTTTAATATGCAAGTCCGTAGGCCTGAATACACCCCTCAGAAGCCGGTGTGCCTGCACAGCAGCTCCAGACCCCTCCAAGGTAGAGACATCCCCGGGTTCCATAGTTGAAGCATCTCGCGGCATACCGGACTCCAAATGGGTCTCAGTAGAGGCCTGCGAATCAGAAGTAGCGGGTATCAGAGGCTGCGCAAAAGCTCCTCACTGAGTACCGCCGAACTGGCGACTGGCTTAGGAGAAGTGTCGTCAGCAGTTTTGGACCTCGGCGGCCTGTCTCTGTCTTTATCTTTGTGTTTTTTCAGAATCCCGGTAATCAAATGGCTAACCGACATTTCTGGGTAATTAAACCAAAAACAGAAATATTTAGAGGCAAAAATATACCGATGACGGATAGTGCATTGATTAAATGAAGCACAAAACTAACACCAAGGTACGTCGTGGTCAGGGCCTAGGCAAGGAATACAGTATGAATGAAAATCTTTATGAGGTATTTGCTTTCCACAAGTAATGCAATTATTAACTTTTACTGACATCGGTAAGGAGCAAGAAAAAGTTTCCCCAACGGGGTACTTAGCTTTAGTTGAAGACTTTGGTTCTGAAACTCAAAAACGAAAACTTCAGGAGTCGGCCGACTGGCACTTGCAAACTGCTTCTGCTTCGGGCACTGCACGGCAAGAAAGACTGATGTAATGGCGTTAGTTGCATGTTTTATACCCCTGATGACCTGACGTCATGGAAGAAGGGACAGCAACCGACGCAGGACCCAAGACTTTGTTAATCAGGCTGACTGAGGGCTACCTGCAAGCAGATAACCCAAATGTAATGACTGCAACAGTGAAACACGAAGAACATCACATCCTTTTCTGAGAGGCTCCTGGTCGATCTCAGAGAGACCTGATGGGGATTGTGGCCTGTCTAAAAAGGGGCTGTACTGACTTCCCACAAAAAGGATTTAAGGAGAGAAAGTACTTAGTTCTTGCGAGTTTGTGTGATGCACAGTGCATAACTGAGGGTGTCTGCACCGAGGAGAATGGTGCCAAGGGTATCTGCACCAACAAGGTGCCATATGCGTCAAGGGTGTCTGCACCATGAAGGGCAGTGTGGCAAATGTCTGCTCCGATGAATACGGTGCCGAAGAAGGCGTCTGCACCGGTAACGATGGTGCTGAAGGTGTTTTCACCATAGAGGGCAGTATATCCCAGAAGTTGACTGCATCGTCAAGGATGGAGCCGAAGGAGTCTGCAACAATGGTGCCGGAGCCTGTACCTGTAGAGACGGTGAGGATCTGCTCCGACGTCAGAGGTGCCGAAAAAGGTTGCGGCGAAACTGTCAAAGCCTTAAGTGTCTGCACTGGGAACGCCAGTGGCAATGAAGAAGACAAAGCAGGGGTGAGAATAAACTGAGGCGGTGCCGAGGCTGGGGATGAAAGGACCACGTATGCCAATGCCAGGCCTGAAATTTTTACCTTTTTGTGAGTCTACTCATTGTGATCTCCAGTGGGAGATGAAGTGAGCGACCTCGAGGAGGAAGAATGCCTCTTACGGGTTTAAAAGGAGGGAGGGAGCCTTCTGACCTAGAGACAGCCTCGCAGAAAAGGAAGCCTTTTAGTATAAGTTTATTCTTCCTTTCATTGAGTCCTAGTCGAGAAATTTCTACAAATCCCACACGGAGGGTCCACTGAAAGTTGGGAAAATTTCAGACAATAAACACACAAATCATGGCCATCAGAAAGCGGTAACTTATGGCCGCATTCTGTACATTGTTTGAAACCAACATTACTTTTCTTATCAGACATTGTAATATCAAGGGAGAAACTACAACACTACTAAAAGGTTAAGAAACTACCCAGAAGGGCAAGAAAGGGAGAGGAAGAATTACCAACGATGGCAATGGAAAATTACCTCAAAGGTAAGAAAAAAAGGACGGAAAATACTATAGGGAGAGAGTCTCAAAGTTGTGATAGGGTAGAAAGACAAAGAAAGTGAATAACTGAAACTTTCTAAACACTAATGGAAAAACTTCAAAAAACTGAACACTTAGCTGAGAGAGAAGGCTTGACATGGCTGTACAGCAATGCGGCAAACAAGATCTAAGGTAACAGGCAGCAGAGCACTGTGGGTAGGATCTTGGCTTGAGAGTTTTTGGCTGATGCAAGCTTGGTATAAGGCTGGACGGAACCGATAACCCATCAGTAAGGAATGAACAAAGTAACAACATCAAAAGTATTTTTACACCCAAAGCAGACTTAAGAGAATTTTTCCTAAGGAAGGATGCAAACACAAAGTGTGATAGGAAAGACATGTAATTAGGAAAATCATTTTTGAGAATGTAATGAGTTGGCAGGCTTTAAAAAAATCCCTACAGAATACTGTGTCAGACGTGTTGAGGGAGGAGCAAATGGCTATAACAAAGGAAATGACACTTTTGCAATTAACATCCTTTATCCCACATCAAAATATAGTAAGGCCTTATTTGGTTATAAGCTGCCAAAAAAGGAATTACTAAAAAATGGAAATCACGCCAACTGTAAATGATGTACTGATTATTGCAAAAGAAATAGAAGAACTGGTGGTGGAATCATTAGAAACGAGTGAGCAAATTACATAAAAATAAATGGAACTTGTGGGAACAATACATGCAGAATAATTATCAGGAGGAATGAGACTTAGCAGAAGGTAGGGAATTAATAATTTATGTAATGTTGGGAGTAAATAATTGTCAACAAAAAATGTGTGTGTATGAAAATAATAAAACAATGTTGCTATGGTTTGGTTTCTTTTCTGTTAATGTACGAGTAAGTGTCATTGCTTAAAATGTGAAAAATTAATAAAGGTAGCAAAAAATGGACTTTCAGAAGAAAATAAATTTATGGGTACAGCTGAGTTATAATTTACATGACCCATCTATTCCCAGCAACAGACCAAACAGTAGTTGCTGAGGCATGTAGATGGACACACAACCTGAAATACAAAAAGCTCCCTGTTCTTGTTGCAGGCATTAACAAGTAGTACTGTAAGAGACCCGTGTTGACTACAGTGCGTATAGGTTCATAGGTGTGTAGTAGGATAACGGCCCTGGAGCCTTCACAAGCCTAGCCCATAAATGTGCCCTGGCATCATGCCGCCTGACGTTTGCTCCTAGTGCCTTTATCCAGTAGCGCCACTGGAGTGATCCCAGGGTGAACTTTCTCCTATACATGCACTCATCCAGATTTCCCTTGAAGGCCAGTGAGGTGCTCTGCTTGACATGTATAGAAAGCCTATTCCAGAGCATGTCAGTCTCTGGGTGATGAACCTGTCCCTACAGCATGTTCTGTTGATTGTGGTGATGGGGTTGGTGTCTCTGGAGCGTGTGGTGCAGAGGGATTGGGATTTCTTTAGGTGTATCATTTCTAGCAGGACTGGGTCAGACATGGCTTTGTAAGTCAAGCACAGATCACGTCTAAGTAGACTTATTATGATCAGCCTAGTAGATTATGGCTTAGTATGATCAACTAAGACATTTTGTAGGGCAGGTAGAGGTATCAGTTCTTCCCTTCTGACCTCCTTCCACAGGGCTGCTCACAGCTGCACTTCTGCTTCATTCCCAGGCATATCTTGATTCTCTTCAATGAAATCAAAGATGCTGTTTAACACAACAGTAGTGACATTCCCCACATGGTTAATGTACATTTGTTATTTTTACACTTAACTGCATTATTTCAGTATCTTCTAGCTGAACTACTTAATGGACTGGATGTGTGCATGTCCACACTGAATGGTGATCTTTTTTGTCCCCAGACACCCCAGATCGCTACCTTTATACTAGCTCAACTCTACCCATCTAGGTGTATTTACTTACCACAGACATGCTGATAAATATTTAATTTGAGTTTCTGGGTTAACAAGCTAAGTTACTCTCTACTTCCCATACCTACCATAACACTTTACCATAAAAATAAGCAAACAGAAAAAAAAAAAGCAACACCAATAAACCAACAGAGCACCTTTCATGACCAAGCTTCACAGTTTATCCAGGGGTGTGTGTCTGTATACGTATGTATATCTACATACATACATAAAGATGCACACACACAGAAACAAACACACACACAGATATATATATATATATATATATATATATATATGTAAATTTATATATTTACACAAATGGCAGCAGTTTGCAAGCTTTTTGTGAGCATTCACTTTCCAAAACATCAGTGTTGGTAAAAACAGAACATAAGTGTACACTGAGGTTGTGAGTGTGTATGCTTGTTTGCGGGTTGGGGTTACAGTTAGAGTTAGGCAAGGAAATACTTTCAAGCATTGTGTATGTGCATATGTGTATGCAGAACAGTTTATTTTTATTTTTTATTTATTTTTTTAGGGTTAGAGTTAGTGTATATTGGAGCGTGTGTATGTACCTTTAAGAAACATTTCCAGATGTAGCACCTGCATATAAATACTGAGCACATGCAGGCAGCAGTGCCACTTAATTGCCAGTGTGTTAACATGTGTGAGTGTGGTAGTCAGTCTGTTGACAAGTTTATTTAAGTTTAAGTTACAAAGCCTCATTTCTGTTGTGTTTGTGTGTAATAAAGCTGCTTGAACTGAACCCACGAATGTTAATCTGTTTTATCCTGACCAGATGAGCGACAGTGTCAAAATCAGGATTAGAACAACAACTTTTTCGAGCCATGATATGCAGAGTTGAAGGTGAAGGCAGACTAAGCAGGTTGAGTGAAAAGAGCACAGAAACAAAAAAGGGCCAGAAATTAGCTAAAGGTAAAGAAAACTGCACAAATGATTTATTTGGCAAAGAAAACAAAATGGCGCATTCATAAAGCACAAAACGCATTATTAATCAAATGAGTAGCACAAAACGTATTAAGCAAACGAAAGGCACAAACGCATTACTAATTAAACGAAATGTTCATAATTACGGTATTTGATGAAAATAGCAAAAAATTCATATGAGCCTCAGAATTACCTTTTGTTTGCATAACGATCATGTTTAAAGTAGAACAGGCACATGAAAAGTATAATGAGCATGATAAGAGATTAAAAAGGGCATAACAAGTACAATAAAAGAGCAAAATTAATCTTAGAGATCAAGGCGGCTGCATGTTTTTAGTAAAAGACCGTGTTTTGGGCACAAACTGCTATTCTGCATTGACCGGAGCCATTCAAAGCAAAACTAGAGTTGTTTGAAGTATTTTATTTTTATTTATTTTACATTTGTTGACCGGGCTAGTCTAGCTGGAGATATTTCCATTTTCAGTAGAGGCCCGGGGAGAAAAGCTCCACAGAGACTACATAAAGAAAATCATAGTGTTTGTAAGAAAGTTAGTAAAAGACAAAAACTAACAACTCTACAATTTAATATTATTACTAAATGAATTAATTACTACCACACACAGTTGCAGTCCAAAAAACCTTATACAAAGATAAAAAATACTTTGTATGATAAAGATACTAAATGAATTAATTACTACCACACACAGTTACAGTCCAAAAAACATTATACAAAGATAAAAAATACTTTGTATGATAAAGATACAGGATAGGAGGTAAGAGAAAAAAGAGCTAAGAATGAGGGAAGTTAGAAGGGATTAGTTATGGAAAAGAGAGCAAGCAAGTATCTCAAGTGTGTGCAAAACAATTGCAGTGTGTGTGCTTTATAACAGTGCAATTATTTCAAAGGGTTTGCTATGTGCAAAGTACAGTTATATTGCAAAGTGCAGTCAAAGTACAGCCATTTTGAAAAGTTTCTTGCGCTGTGTGCATTTAATCACAGAAAGCCACCATTTCAAATGGTTTCTGACACTGTACAGAGTTATTTTGCAAAATACAGCCACTTTGAAAGGTTTTTGTGCTGTGTACAGTTTATTTGTAAGGTGTATTCATCTTGAAGCGTTTCCTACTCTGAGCTTCTTCCATTGTGTACAGTTTATTCGCCAAGTTCAGTCATTTTGAAGTATTTTTTGCACTGATAAGGAGTGGTTTCATAAAGTACAGTGATTTTAGATTGCTACGGAGACTCATTTGGCAAAGTGCTGTTATTTCAAAGTAGGTTGTGCTACTGGGCATAATTACAAGTACTAGCATAAAGTTCTATCACATATATATTTATGTGTGCATGTTAGTATATAATTTCAAGCACCTTCACTACTGTGTGTTGATATGGCAGAGGCATTTCACAGACCAGGTTCACTTGTGTTTGATCATAATATAGCAGAGAATTGGAGAGTATTCGAGCAGGAATAAGATATCTTCAAAGCAGCAGCTTTTTCTGACAAAGATGCACGTACAAGGCCATTCATTTTGCTTAACGTAGCTGGGTCAGAAGCAGAAATATATGCAGGAGAAGGGGAAAACAGTCATACTATGGTACCAGCTGAATCAAGGGTGGACCCTTGAGTGTTTAAAATGGAAATTTAGAGAAATGTGCAACCCCCAGACAAATATTACATTAGAGAGGCATTTATTTTATACAAGTGACCAAAAGCCAGGTAAAACTTTTGCAGCTTATATCACTGACTTGAGAAACAAGGCTAAAACGTGCAGATTTGGTGACTTGAAAGATAAGTCAATAAAGGACAGGTGTGTGTGTGGTGTTAATAGTGCTGCAGTAAGAAAGATTTTGCTTCGTGACAGTGATTTAACATTAAGCAAAGCCACAGAGATTTGTCAAATCCATGAGCTCACAGAAAGGCACACAAGTATGCTTACAAGTGATAACATGGTTTCAACAGCCTCTATAGCAAACGTAGACAGCATGTGATGTGTCACAAGCAGAAGCAGGCCTAAGTACATGGCAGCTGCAACCCCTGCGAGTTTGTCAGGGAGGACCCGTAGCTTTCTAACAAGTTCCAAGGCTAGCTCAGTAAAAAGGGCATGCTCAGTACAGTATAAGAGTGCCAGCAAAACCCGAATCAAGCTTTATTGTTAACTGTCGTAACTATGCCAATCATGAGTCTAAAAGAAAGAAGTGCTAGAATTTGGTCAGCACAAGTATAAAAATTGAACCATTTTCAAAAGTTTTGTAAATTAAGCAAGCCTCATTCAATTATTAAGAAAGGTCACTCGAAAAAAACAAGCTGATCATATAGAGAGCTGCAACCCTACTTTGTATGTAGATGGTGTATCAATGATGTTTTTATTTGCACAGAACGAAAGACTTCAGAAAATCTGATCAGTTGTTTTCCTTTTCAGAAAACAGAATTGGGTCTCCTGTCTCCAAAGTCACGTTGTCCAGGTGGATTTCCAGTTGTATTTCTTTCATTTATTCCTCAGGGGGTAAAGATCTACCGTTCTGGGTGAAGGCTCACTCTACTTGGTCTGTATCTACAGCTACAGCTTTTCAGGCCAGATTGTCTATGGATGATATTTGTGCTGCGGCTACTTGGGCATCTCCTCACACCTTTGTTACAAATTAGATATGGTATCTAGGGGCAGGTCTTCCTTTGGTTCCACAGTGCTCAGGAATATTTTCCACTGAGCCTCCCAGGATTTAGGTGCTGGGGACGCTGTCCCATGGGTAAGAATGTAGACGAGATTGGACTACATAACATCAAGAAGTTATGTATTCACCATAACGTTCGATGTATGTAGTCCATCTCACCTCACATTCTTACTTACCCCCCCCCCCCTCCTTCCCCCGTCCTGGAGGATCTGGAGATTAGGTCTTGTTTCAGAGCTCCCTTCATTTATTTATTTATTTATTTATTTTATTTTATTTTACATTTGTTGACCGGGCTAGTCTAGCTGGACATATATCCGTTTTCAGTAGAGGCCCGGGGAGTACGAAAACAATTTACAGCAAAAAAGCAAAGCAGATTACAAAAGTACAATGGTAGGCTTGTGTAAGAATGTAACAATCAAAAAAACAGTTAGCAAGCACAAGGCAAGTTAACCAAAGACAGCTGGTTAACAATACAAATTTCCGGAATGCAACATACTAAAGTTAGCATAATAATAACTTATAAGAAAATATCACAAGATGGTCAAACATGCAGAAGGAAGATAAAACAAATTGTTTTAAATGTAATATAAAAGAAGTAGCTGGCATCAATTAGTTATATAATTTAGAGGGACAGTTAGGGGATAGTGAGGGAAGGTAGGAGAAAGGGAGAAGTAATTTCAGTCGGGTTTAGTACAAGGACAAAGCCACTGAGTTTTAAGATATTCTTTGATGTGTTTTTTGAATAGGGATGTGGAGTTTAGGTTAGTTATTTCTTGAGGGAGCTGATTCCAGATTTTCCCAACAGAGTTTGCAAATAATGAGTCACCAGTTTTATTGTATGATTTAGTAGAGGCTACTAGAAGTTTATTAGCAGAGCGTAGAGTAGCTAGGTTCTTATAAGGTGAGATAAGTTTTGTAAGGCTTGGGGTAGCTTCTGGGTAGTGAAGAGACTTATGAATGATAAGTAGTTGCTGATAGAGTAAGTGGTTATTTAGTTCTAACCAATCAAGTTGCAAGAGGTTGAGACAATGGTGAGTTCTAAAGGGAGTAGCTGAAATGAATCTAGATATACTATTATAACAGGTAGAGAGTTTGGTCAAGTTATTCTTTGATAAGTTAGTATATATAGCAGTGGCATAGAAAAGGGTAGAGATCAGATGGGTCTGGGCAATGGTCTTTCTAGCTGCTGTGGTAAGAAAGGGTTTAATTCGGTAGAGAGTACCTATTTTTTTGTTAACTGATTTAATGGTGTTGTTAATATGGTCATCAAAATTAAGACGGTTATCAATAGTTACACCTAGTAGGCGAGTGGTCATATCTGGGTTAATACAGGTAGCATTATTAGAGGAGATGGTAAAGAAAGGTGTAGAAGATTTGTGAGTAGGAGTGAAGAGAAGAAGTTTTGTTTTTTTGGCATTAAGAAGAAGGGAGTGTTCCATAAACCACTTTTCTACATTGTGGAAGACTGTTTGGGTGAGGGACTGGAGGGAGGACACATTATTAGCAGAACAGATTAAAGTTGAGTCATCAGCATACTGAATGCAGATGGCTTGAGGTGTATTCATGTGTAGGTCATTTATAAATAAAGAAAAAAGAAGGGGACCTAGAATAGAGCCTTGAGGAACTCCAATGTTTACTGGTAGTAAGGAAGAAAGGTTGTTTTCCTTGGTTTTCTTGGTTTGTTCTTCCTTTCCTTAGGTGTTATGCATGGAGAATGAGTGGTGGTGCTCGCAGCAAACTAGATCTGGGGATAGAGAGCAGTGCAGCATGGGATACCATCTTAGCCCAGCCAATAGAAAGACTTTGAGCTAGAAAAGTTTGGCCGAGTCGGAGCCGACATTCGGCTCCAAACCCACGGGTAAGAATGTAGGGGAGATTGGATTACATAACATCAAATTATTTTGTACTGTCCTGATCAATGGTAAACCCATGAAAATCAAAGCAGACACTGGTTCAAAATGCAATGTAATGTCAGCAGAATCATTTGCTAAAGTGAGGGCTGGTGAGCAACTTAATTTGGGCAGTTGTGTGAAGCGTGTTGCTTACACAGGTGATGAGATTCAAACCGAAGGCTCGGGTAATGTTTTCATACTATTCGACTGGGAACAGTTACAGCTTGCAATTTTATGTAGTCCGAAGATCCATGCAGTCGTTATTAGGTCTCAGAGTGTTTGAGAATGAAACTGCTTTCTTCTAACAAGGAAGTACATCATGTAATCACACGTCCCAGTTCCAGCTTTACTGATGCTATCTTCTCAGACTATGCTGATGTGTTCGACGACAAGCTAGGCAAACTTACAGCTGGGTTCTGCATGAAGTTAGACCCAGCGGTCAGTCCACTGGTCAGACCAGCAAGAAGACTTCCAATAGCTATGC
Organism: Protopterus annectens; assembly: GCF_019279795.1. Classification (NCBI taxonomy): domain Eukaryota; kingdom Metazoa; phylum Chordata; order Ceratodontiformes; family Protopteridae; genus Protopterus; species Protopterus annectens. The sequence goes on from NC_056746.1 coordinate 532,524,014, forward strand.
AGGATAAAGTCAAGGTCCAGTTAGACAATATGGTGTAGCAAGGTGTAATTTGTTCAGTGACAGAACCAACTGAGTGGGTGTCTTCCACGGTAGCTGCTCATAAGAAAAATTCAGATGAAATCAGAATATGCATTGACCCAAGAGACTTGAACAAGGCATTAGAGACCTCATCTTCCTATGCATAGTCAAGGAGACTGCAACCCTTATGCCAAATGCCACTGTTTTTTTCTGTCTTAGAAGCAGAGAGTTCATTTTGGCAAGTGATGCTTGATCGCAAATCTTCACTAGTGACTACATTCATTACCCCATTTGTTAGATACAGATTGCTCAGGATGGCTTTTGGAATAAATTCTGCCAGTGAAGTCTTTCAGTGTGCAATGGAGCAAATTTTTTTCAGGCTACCTGTGTGCAATAATAGTTGATTTAATGATTGGAGATAATGATGAAGCAGAGCATGACAGAAACCTCAGGAAAGTTCTGGACAAGGCATGTGAAGTGAATTTAAAGTTCAATCCTCTGAAGTGCAAATTCAGACTACCAAGTTACTTATATAGCTCATTTATTTACCAGTACAGGCTTATGACCAGATCCTTCTAACCAAGCACCCATTCTTCAGATGCTACCTCCAGATAATGTCTGACCTTTACAGCATTTTCTTGGGATGATTAACTATTTGTGCAAATTTTTCTCTGACTTTATTGAGTTCTCGGCACCTATAAGAGAGCTGACATGCAAAAATGTTGCATGGTCATGGTTACACCACCGGAGAACATTTAATAACCTCAAACAGCAAATTGCTAACCCGCCTACATTAAGACACTATGATGTCCACAAACCAGTAGTTCTTTCCTGTGATGCTTCAAAGTTCTGTCTTGGTACAGTTATTCTTCAAGAGGGCAGACCTGTTGCCTGTGCATCTAAAACTCTTGCCCAAACTGAGATGCAGTATGCTCAAATTGAGAAGTAACTTTTGGCAATTGTGTTTGCATGTTCAAAGTTCCATGACTAATCAACCTCTAGTCACCATTTTAAAGAAGCCTATGCATTCTGCTCCTGCAAGGCTACACAGAATGATGCTCAAATTGCAAAAGTACAATTTCAAAATGGTCTATACAAAGGGTAAACTTCTTTACTTGGCTGATACCTTATCCAGATCGCCCAGAAATACCATGGAGCAGCTTGATGTAGAGAATTTTGCCTTTGATGTCATGGAAGTGCGTAATTTTTCGACCACAAGACTTGATGAGCTGAGAGATCATACAAGACTGATCCAATTTTGCAAAACCTCAACCACTTCATCAATGTAGGATGGCTATCAAAGCCATCCTGTGTACCTCCAAAAGTACAACCTTACTTTACATATAGAGATGAGATACTGATGAAGATGGTATCATTTTCAAAGGTCCAAAAGTTGTTGTTCCTACTTCCTTACAGTGTGAATACATTCAGATTTTGCATCGTGGCCACCCAGGTTTCGATTCTATGAAAAGGACGACGAGAGGACTAGTATTTTGGCCTTTTCTAGTAAAAGACACTGATAGAGTGCTTTCTTCTTGTTCAGTGTGCAACAGTACTAAGGCGCATTTGCAAAAACAGCCACTTCAACTAAGCCAAATTCCTGAACTACCTTGGTCAACAGTAGCAACTGACATATTTGAGTGAAACAGTCAACATTACTTAGTGTTGGTAGACTATTATTCGAACTGGTTTGAGATCAATTTGCTACTTAACCTAACCTCCAGTGCTGTTATGACTAAGATGAATCATTTCTTGGTCCATGGTAGTCCAAACAAAGTTATTTCTGACATGGGTTCTCAGTTTAACAGTTAATTGTTTCACATTTGCTAAAGAGTGGGGGACTTTATCCAGGTTACTAGCAGTCCTGAATTTCCTCAGTCAAACGGCTTTGCTGAATGTGAAGTACAGAGTGCAAAGCCATTACTGGAGAGGTCAAAGTGTAAACAATACAGAGGTCTTCCTGAATTTACACAATCTCACAAATATACCCTGTGACAACCTACTAGACTCGCCTGCTCAGAGACTTCTATCTAGGCAAACCAAAACAACCTTGCCTATCACTTCTAGTTTGTTGGTGCCTAATGCTAAAAACACAGCAATCAAAGCCCAACTTTTTAAGAAGCGTTCTTCTCAGAAGTCCACCTATGATAAAACCAGCAGATTTCTTCATCCATTAAAAGATGAGACAGTAAGGATGCAAATGGAGAAAGGCTTTGATTAAATTTGCCAAGTGAGAGGTACATGTACTGAGCCAACATCTAACTTGGTGGAATCTGAGGGTACAGAGTACAGGAGAAACTACAGACATCATCTTCCTATATCAGAAACGATATCGCAGCATCGCGAGTTTGATACAGACTCTAGATCTCAGAGCAACCCAGACAATGTTCGTACCGAAGAACATGTTGCAGTACCCATTCCTATTCCTGATGATGTCCCCAAAGTTGAACATTGCTTGAAGACGGTCCCAGTTGCTAGATTCAGTTCTGACTTTTATGTTACATGGTCAGGTCATATTTCTACACCTAGTGTAAAATACACAGCAACTGGGACATAATTGTTTTAAATGTGTCTAATTTTGTATAACTGCATGTCAAAGAATTAGTTTTGTATGATTACATGTCAAAAGATCATTTATGTAAATTGCATGTCACTGAATACTGTCATTTCATATATGGACTATTTCTCAAAGAGGGAGGATGTAGATCAGAGCACGTCTATGTACCTTTAACAAGTACTTCCAAATGTAGCACATGCATACAAATATTGAAAATGTGCAGACAGCAGTGCCATTTTGACAGAACAGACAGAGTGCTAACATGCATGAGTGGGGTAGTCAGTTTGTTTATAAGTTTATTTAAGTTTACGTTACAAAGCCTCATTTCTGATGAGTTTGTCTCTAATAAAGCTACTTGAAATGAACCCACGGATTTTCGTCTGTTTTATCCTGACCAGACAAGTGACAGGATTAGGTTAGGGGTATAGTCTTATGTTCAAGTGTCTTAATAGGCAGTAATATTACAAAAAAGGTGTTTCTTATGGTAATATAGAAGGCTGGGGTTGGGGGCAGGGTTAGGCTATGTGCACATGCATAAGGTAGTGCATGGGGGGATCACAGTTATATTTAACAGAACACACCCTACACAGAACAACCACAACACACTTTTCTTCTGCCCTTCTACATGCTTCATCATTAATAACAAACCTTAAAAAAGCTAAAAACACAAATCAGAACAAGCCTACAATAAAACTACCACATTTGAAAAATTTTCCTAACAGAATACATAATTGCCAAGCTTTAAACAAACTGGCTAGACCTGAAAAAAGAACCTCACAAAATTAATTATTCACAACATAGTATACAGACGTTACAACATCTAGAATAAAAAGGGCTAGTTCAAAATGATCAGTCAGAGACAACTAAGCAGACAAAAAAAAATCTTTTGCATTTAACCAAATCTCAAAACCTTTCTCTTTCTCTTGACTCTCTCTGTTTTGTGTCAAAACCTACATAATTCTCTTTTTGAAATGAGGGAAATATTACATTTTTATTAAGCAAGTCATACTTTTGCATAAACTACTCTGTATAAAATAAGAGAACATGGATCACAGACTGTGCACCGTGGCAGGACTAGACACTCGACAGTGTAAAATATGGCTCTAGGTGATTCGGTCATGTTGACTAAACTAACCAGAATGGGCATGGGTAGTTACCGGTGATAAGTGGGTGGAGGAACAGGCCTATTCTGACCTACGTCAGGGACCCATGCTAATGGTGGGAGGGGTATGTGTGTCCATACTGGCCAGTGTGTGCCTGGCATAAAACCCAGCAGCCCTGGGCCAATAAGCTACTGGCTGGCCGGTGTCTAGTTGCCCAGCCTGAGTTACCTGGGACAGCTCTGTTGAGCGAATGCTGGACGTAAAACCAACTAACCTGCCAAACATGAACTGAGAAATGTTACATTTAATGGAGGTTCACTGACAAGATGAAGCTTGGAAGTGGATGACATGATGATACGGAGGAGGCTGAACATCCTATGTATACAAGAGACAAGATAGAAGGGCAGTGCAGCAAAGCTACTTGGCTTGGGATCCAGACTCTACTACTCAGGAGGGGGACAAGTTAGGAATTGTGGTGAGAGAGAGGCTTCAGAAGGAAATGAGAGATATCACAATTAATGACAAACTCATGGCAATCAGACTCCAGTGTAATGATAGGGCAGTATTCATAATCTCAACCTATGCCCCACAACAGGGTTGTGATAGTGAGGAAAAGACTGCATTCAGACAGGAATTGCAGGACTTACTAGATAAAGCAGTTGTTTGTCTTTTTGGCTTTTGCCGGTTAGGGGTCGCCACAGCGGAACTCCGGTCCGCTAATGCTTGCGGCAGATTTTTATGGTGCCGAGTTGCCAGTCTGATGCCCAACCTTCAGCGAAGGCACGCCCATTCACGCATGTCTTTCGGAGGCCACTTGACCGCGGGGAGGGCATGCAGAGTCCACACAGAAGGCACTCCAGTAGAGAATCGAACAGGTGAACCTTTTGCTGTGAGGCAACAACGCTACCGCTGTACCACAGCGGCACTCTTACTAGATAAGCAGAACAACATGAATTGGTGTTGATAATGGGTGACTTGAATGCACATATCAGGACAGACAGAACAGAATAAGAGGACTGCCTGGGTCCACATGGGTGGGGCAAAAGGAATAAAGGAGGAGAAGCCATTCTAGACTTCTGTCTGGCAAATGGCTTAATAGTAGCTAACACATGGTTCAAAAGGAGAGACAGTCAAAAGACATGGTTCAAAAGGAGAGACAGTCAAAAGATCACATGCAGGAGTAGCCAACATGCAACTTAGGTACACTTCCTCCTAGTAAGGAAAAGGCACTGAGGTAGAATCAATGACTGCAAAGTCATCCTCAGCAAAACAGTCGACCCACAACATAAACCACTAGTTGCCACACTCAGCTGCAAGCAGTGATCAGAGAAGGCTCTAAGGTCAGAGACCAGGCTGAAGACCTGGAAGCTGACTGGAGAGAAAGTACAGCAGCGCAAAGAATTACTCAGGGCTCCAGCACCCCAAAAAGAAGAGGAAATAGGTGGAGCTGAACAAGAATGGCAGCGCCTAAGAACAGCATGTGTTAGGACTACAGAAAAGATATGTGGCCGAGCCAGGTACAGAAATAAGGTACATAAGGAAAGCTGGTGGTGGAAAGCAGAAGTCATCAAAAGAAAAGAGGAGTGCAGGAAAAAGTGGGAGATGGAAAAGACTGATCATGTTCCGAAGGACTACTAGTTGGCTAACAAAGAAGCTAAGAAAGAAGTCGCAATAGCAAAAAATAGGGCATCAGGGGCACTCTACCAACTTCTGGAAAGTGACTCAGTAAGTGGCACAAAGAAACTATATCAGGTTGCAAGGCAAAGATAAAGAAGATGGACACCCTTCATAAGAGATGCTAGCAGCAACCTGCTCACCAGTCCACAGGACATCAAAGGCAGATGGAAGGAGTACTTCCAGCAGCTTCTGAATGAAGAAAACCCCACAGAAGATGTTTTGCCCCAAAAAGAGCCTACAATGAGAGAAGAGGTGGAGCCCACCCTAGAAGAAGGGCAGCACACTAAGGAAAATGAAGTCAGGGAAAACAGCAAGCTCAGATGAGGTTACAGCAGATATGATAAAGATGCTGGGTGAGACAGGGGAGAAATGGTTCCTGAGGGTACTCATAGCAGTGTGGAGAGAAAGGTGTACTCCAGATGACTGGAGAATAAGCATACTCATGCCAGTGTACAAGAACAAAGGTGACATCCACAACTGTGGGCAGTACAGAGGCATTAAACTCCTATCACACTGCATGAAAGTTCTGGAGAGGGTGACTGATACACACTGATACGCAGATTAGTAGAATGTAACATGGGAGATGAGCAGTTCGGACTCGGATCAGGGTGCAGCACAACTGACCCGATGTATGCAATGAGACAGTTACTTGAGAAGAAGCTAGAGATGAGGACAGAGTCCAACTGGGCATTCCTAGACTTGGAGAAAGCATATGACAAGGTTCCAAGAAAGCTGATCTGGGCAGTATTGTGGTGGTTTGAAGTCTCAGAAATATTGGTAGAATTAGTGCAGGCTATGTACAAGGATCCAGTGACTCAAGTACGTACAGTGTTCAGTCTCACAGAAGGGTTCCAAGTGGGAGTGGGTGTACACCAGGGTTCAGCTCTGAGACCACTGCTGTTCATACTGGTGATGGACTACATTAGCAAACAGGTCGGAGGAGACATATCAGCAAAGTTGCTGTATGCAGACGATGTGGCATTATAGGCAGAATCAGAGCAAGAACTTCAGCGAAGGATAGGAGAAAGGAATGCAAAATTAAAGGCACATGGGAAGAAACTAAGCACAGATAAGACAGTGGTAATGGCAGCAAACTGGGGAAATCAGAAGAAGCTGAGAATAGAGATAGAAAGGAAGATAGTGGAACAGGTAAACAGCTTCAAGAATCTGGGAGGGGTTGTTGAGGAAACAAGAAGTCTGAATGAAGAGGTCAACGCTAGAATCAGAGGGGCTGCAACCAACTGGCATAGAATGTCAGGTGTAGTCTATGATAGAAGAATGCCAAAGAAGCTGAAAAGTAAGGTATACAAGACAGTGGTACGACCAGTACTACTCTATGGTACAGAAACCTGGGCAGTAAAGGCAGAACAGTTGAAGAAGCTAGAGGTGATGGAAGTGAAGTGCCCGAGAAGGATGGTAGGATGTAAATTGTGGGACAGACAAAGAAATGATGACAAGAGCAACAGCTAAAGTAGCTACAATTGCAGAAAAGATCAAAGAGAACAGATTATGGTGGTTTGGGCACATGTGCAGAAAAGCAGAAGACAATCTGGTGAAAAAGATTTGGGACAGACAGGAAAAAGGTAAGAGAAAGTGTGGGTGTCCAGCAAAGAGGTGGATGGATTGTGTGAAAGAAGATCTGTGACAGTTGGGCATGAATGTTGAAGAAGGCAGGAGTGTGTGAATCAAGAGAGTTGGCGACGATTAACACGATACCCCGACCCCATGTAGAAAAATGGGAAAAGGGTGGCTGATGGCCCACACCTGAAAACCAGGTCTTGCTGCCACTGCACAGAAATCAGTCAGGTACGTTAGACATTGTTGGTTTTACTGCCACTTGACATGTCCCAGAACTTGGAATAAAAAGGAAGATGAATGTGAGGGTTAAAGAATATATAGCTGTACCCATTACTATGCACATTAAAACATGGCAAAATATTAATTGTGTATCTGATCCCTAAACTTCAAATGAGTGTGATGAAAAAAATCTTACCTTGGTCTAAGAATTTTAATTCATGCAATGGTGCCTAACGTTAGCCTCATCTGTTTACACACCAGCACAGGTTCTTTGCAGCAAAACCCATTTTGTCAAATCTGGACAATTAAATATTTATTTACCAAACATTTTCTGTTGAAAGTTTTGCCTGACCCCCCCCCCCCCCCACACACACACACACACACTACCACTAACACCTGTCATCAGTGAACTGATGATTCAGTTGGCCAGTCTTCAATGAATGGGCTTTGTGACTTGTGCCACAGCTAAATCAATACTAGTTCTACCACCATACCATTCCACAGATTAATCTCATTTCCTGTCAAAAAGCATATTATGTAAACGAGAAATTGCACAGTTTTTTCAACTGCATAGGTCTAGAAAATAATTTAATAACACTGACTTTTTAATGCTGAACCAAAAACAAAAAATATTTACTTGTACTATAATGATAGAAACAAGTATCCATCTTCAGTAACAGGTAGGATTACAGTGGATATAAAAAGTGTACACACACCTGTTAAAATACCAGGTTTTTGTGATATAAAAAATGAGGCCACAATAAATAATTTTAAAACTTTTCCCACCTTTAATGTGACCTATAATCTGTACAATTCAATTGAAAAAACAAACAAATCTGTTAGGGGAAAAATATAAAAAATAAAAAAAGTACAATAAGCTGGTTGCATAACTCTGCACACCCTTAAACTAATACTTTGTTGAAACAGCTTTTGATTTAATTACAACATCCAGTCTTCTTGGGTAGGACTATCAGCACGACACATCTTGACTTGGCAATATTTGCCCACTCTTCCTTGCAAAAGCATTCCAAATCTGTCAGATTGCGAGGGTATCTCTTGTGCACAGTCATCAACAGTTAACCCCACAGATTTTCTATTGGATTTAGGTCTGGCTGGGCCACTCAAACTTTAATTTTCTTCTGGTGAAGCCATTCCTTTGTTGATTTAGAATTATGCTTGGGGTCATTGTAGTTTTGAAAGGCGAAATTCATCCTCATCTTCAGCTTTCTAGCAGACACCTAAAGGTTTTGGGTCAAAAGAGACTGGTATATGGAACTGTTCATAATTCCCTCCACCGTGGCTAAAACCGCAGTTCCAGCTGAAGAAAAGCAACCCCCAAAGCATGATACTGCCACCAGCATGCTTCACTGTGGGGATGATGTTTTTTGGGTGATGCGAAGTGTTGTGTTGTTTTTGCACTAAATGTACCTTTTGGAATCGTGGCCAAAAAGTTCAAGCTTGGTCTCATCAGACCATAACACATTTTCCCACATGCTTTTGGGAAACATGATGTATTGTCTTCCAAATTTTAGCCAGGCCTGGACATTTTTCTGTGTAAGAAAAGGCTTCCGTCTTGCAACCCTACCCCACAGTCCAGACATATGGAGAATACAGGAGATTGTTGTCACATATACTACACAACCAGTACTTGCCAGAAATTCCTGCAGCTCCTTCACTGTTGCTGTAGGTCTCTTGGCAGCCTCCCTGACCAGTTTTCATGTTGTCTTTTCATCAATTTTGGAGGGACGTCCAGTTCTTTGCAACGTCAATGTTGTCCCATATTTTCTCCACTTTTTGATGACTGTCTTCACTTTGTTCCATGGTATATCCAATGCTGTGGATTTTTTTTTTGTACCCTTCTCCTGACTGAAAACTTTCAACAATGAGATCCCTTTGATGCTTTGTAAGCTCTCTGCAAACTTTTGCTGTAGCAGGCAGTTGAGTAAATGTCAGGAAAATCTTACTAAGACAGGTAAACTTTATTTGTGATTAATCAGTTTCTCTAATTGATGGCAGAAGACTGAATGCTGTAATTAAATTAAAAAGTGCTTCAAAGTATTAGTTTAAAGGTGTGCACACTTATGCAACAAGCTTATTATACTTATATATATATATATATATACATATATATTTATATATCCGCCCCCCAACAGATTTGTTTGTTTTTCCACTGAATTGGACAGGTTATAGGTCACATTAAAGGTGGGAAACGTTTTGAAATTATTTATTGTGGTCTCATGTTTTTACATCACAAAAACCTGGCATTTTAACAGGGGTGTGTACACTTTTTATATCCACTGTATATATGGGCATTAAGATCTCTTGGCACTTAGAAAGTCTTCAGGCTTTTACTCCTTCCACCAGTTCCAGTCTTTTACAGTTTTGCTCACCTACTTGGGTATCATGAAAATATATCATACAGGTAAACCTTTTATGGGAAACAGGGAGAGAGCAGAAGTAGTTTAACAGCCAATGTTATTCAGGTGTTGGGATGCTGGTAGCTCATGGAAAGTACAGTTTTGTACCTACCATAAATGTAGATGTCCGAGAGACATGCAACTGCAGTCATAACATGTGGTTGTCCTGCCTCAGGCAGCCCTCGGTCGGCCGGATTCCAAAGTCTGGGTCCGACGTCGGCTGATGTCGCATTTCTCTCCGTCAGAGCGGCTGGAGTACATAAGCATCAGCCAACGCCATTTTCTTCAGTGTTTCTTGCCCCAGATGCCAGGTGCCCTCCAAGGAAGGCTGTAATCAAATTGGAAGACAAAAACAGGATTCCAAACAAATACATGAGCAATAAAACAAATACACCATAACAGATATCCCCAGCTAAGAGTAAGGGGGATAGGAGTGGACCCTAGGCATAGAGGGGTATGGAGGGAGGAAAACCGACTGCAGTTGCATGTCTATCGGACATCTACATTTATGGTAGGTACAAAACTGTACTATGTCCTTCAAGAATGCAACTGCAGTCATAACATGTGGGCAGAATACCATAGCTTAGCTGGGGGAGGAGGTATGCTCTAGGAAAGAGATGGTGTGGCAATCAAACCCTGCAGGACTGCCGAAGCAAAGCCTGCTCTGGATCTGGAATATAGAGGGAGATTGTAGTGTTTGGAGAATGTATGCACGGAGCTCCATGTAGCAGCTTCTAGAATGTCCTTTGTAGGCACCCTCTTAAAAATGCTGTAGAGGTGGCTGTAGCTCTGGTGGAATGTGGTCTGACATAGGCTGGGACAGTCTTCCCATGAAAGGAATAAAAGAATCTGATGCAATGTCCAATCCATTTAGAAATAGTCTGTTTTGAAATTGCTTTTCCTTGGACTGCAGGGGCGTAAGCTACAAAAAGCTGTTCAGACTTTCTACTGGCCTTGGTTCTGTCCAGGTAGTATCGAAGTTGTCTATGAATGTCCAAGGTATGCAAAAGTCTTTCCCCCTTATTCTCAGGATTGGGGAAGAAAGCAGGCAGATGAATGGCTTGATTTAGAGAAACCCTAGATACCACCTTTGGCATAAAAGTAGGGTTGGTCCTTAATGAAACCCTGTCTCTGTGGAAAATAATAAAGGGTGGTATTGCCATTAGGGCCTGTAGCTCCGAAACCCTTCTTGCTGAGGTAATTGCCAACAGGAAAGCTGTTTTCCACGAGAGAAATTGCAAGTCAACTGAAGCTGCTGGCTCAAAAGGAGGTAGAGTCAGTTTTTCTAAGACAAAATTGAGGTCCCAGGCTGGCACCGGGGCCTTTCTTGGTGGCTTAATGTTCTTGATTCCCCTAAGGAATTGTCTTAGTAAGGGGTGAGAGAAAACAGGAGGATCAGTGTTGTATCTAGCTGAAATAGCACATGCATGTATCTTTATTGAAGAATATGAGAGGCCGTTCTGTAACATATCTGCCAAATATTCCAACATGAGTGGGATGTTCAGTAATGATGCATCATGTCCCTTGCTGGTATTCCAATTGCTGAATCTTTTCCACTTTGCTAAGTAAACCTTTCTGGTGGATGGTCTTCGAGCCTCTGTTAGTATCCGCTGAACTTCCTTGGAGAGAAATAAGCTGAAGTTATTTATGGGATCTCCCAGGCTGTTAGCTGCAGTGTCTGAAGGTTTGGATGCAGTGTTTCGAAATTGTGTTGAGTCAAAAGTAGAGGCCACTGAGGGAGGGCCCACCTCCTGGTGTGACATATGCTCCGTAGTAGTGGGTACCAGTGTTGTCTTGGCCAATCCGGAGCTATTATGATTCCCTTGGGCTTCTCTGCTTTGATCTTTAGTAATACTGAGGTCATCAGTGGCAGAGGTGGGAATGCATAGATTGCTAGGGTGTTCCAGTTGAATGAAAGGGCATCTATCTTCCAAGCCTTTGGATGGTATGTCCTTGTGCAAAATTTTGGTAGAAGATGATTGAGGTGAGAGGCAAATAGGTCCACTTCTGGCTTGCCCCATGTCGAAGTGAGTTGTTTGAAAGCCTTCGGATGTAACCTCCACTCGTGTGGATCTGTGAAATTCCTGCTTAGACTGTCCGCCAACACATTGTCTTTTCCTGGAACAAACTGGGATTGTAACTGGATGTTTAGACTCAGTGACTTCTCCCAAAGCTGCATTGCCAGTCTGCAAAGGGGGTAAGAGTGGGTGCCCCCCTGCTTGTTTATGTACCACATCACAGTGGTGTTGTCTGTCCGTATCATTAAATGGCCTTGCTGGAGTTGGTGTTGAAAAGCCTCGATAGCATGCATTACTGCCAGCATTTCCTTTTGGTTTATATGCAGATGTGTTTCCTTTGGAGACCATTGTCCTTGTATACACCTGCCTTCCATGTGCGCCCCCCCATCCAAGGTCTGAGGCGTCTGTAGTCATGGTCTGTGTTATCTGTGGTTTTTTGAATGACATACCTGTGTTTTCCTGGCTCACCGAGGCCCACCATAGGAATTCCTTTTGTAGGCATGGAATGAGTGGTATGATTGTCTCCAAGTTGTTGCTGTGTTGAGACCAAATGCTTTTTAGGTACCACTGAAGCTTTCTCATGTGTAGTTTTGCTAATGGAACCAGTAGAATGCAGGATGCCATGTAACCCAGGGCCTGTAGGAATCTCCTTGCAGTCATCTGGGTGAGTTTTGCTAAACCTTTGAAGTATTGAGTTAACTTCTCTTGCTTGTCTTCTTTCTGTCAGGTAAGCCATCTGAGAGGCTGTGTCTAGTTTGGCTCCTAAGAAGATTATTTGCTGGGATGGCTGCAGTCTTGACTTTTGGAAGTTGACTGTGTATCCCAGAGCTTGAAGTAATCGTATGACATAATCCAGGTTTTTTGTCAACATCAATTTGTCGTCCGCTTGTATGAGGCAGTCGTCCAGGTACGGATAAATTTGTATACCCTGGAGCCTGCAATGAGCAATTACTGAAGCCAGGCATTTTGTAAATACTCTGGGCGCAGTAGATAAGCCAAATGGCAATGCTGAGAATTGATAATGCTCTGGCCCTGCAAGAAATCTGAGGTATCTTCTGCAGCTGTGTCTGATAGGGACATGCAGGTATGCCTCCTTGAGGTCCAGAGTAATCAGCCACGACTCCTTGCCCAGCATGGGAAGGAGTTGCTGTAGAGTCAGCATTTTGAACTTTGGTACTATGAGAAAGGTGTTTAATGCGGACAAGTCCAGTATTGGTCTCCATGGAGATTCTTTTCTTGGAACAAGGAACAGTCTTGAGTAAAACCCCTGTTCTTGTTGTGGAACTCTTTCTATTGCTTTCATTCGAGTCAGCAGAGTGATTTGCTTGATAGCCTCTGCCCTTTGATGTTGTGGTAGATTTGGCATGCCTTGTTTTCTTGGTAAGGTATGAAAATGAAACCTGTACCCTCGGTCTATAATGTCCAAAATCCATTTGTCCTTTGTCAGTCTGTGCCAGTTTTCTGCAAACAGAGATAACTTCCCGCCCAAGGGAGCTTCTAGTTGTTCCCTGGTAGGCGGTAGTAGAGGAAAGTCATTGAGTTTGTGGTTGTTGGGCAGGTGAAACCCCTGCGTCACTTCTTTGGTTTCCTGGCTGCCATTGTCGTCCCCTGTAAGGGCCTCTGTATTGGCCTCTTCCTCGGCCACGTCGGTTCTTACCCCTTTGAAACTTCTCCGGATTAGGAAAGGACCAGTTTTTTGAAGGCCAATTCCTACTGAATCTGGGGGGTTGAACCTGGAGGAAATCTTTCACAGTCTGAACTGATTTTGCTTTTTCTTCTATGGTCTTTAACACATCCTTAGCATTTGCACCAAAAAGCTTGTTCTTTTCCAAAGGTGCATCCAGAAGTTTTGCTTTTACATGATCTGGTAGAGGTTGATCTTTTAACCAAGCATGTCTACGCATCACTGCCCCTGTCATAGCTGCCCTACATGAAGCTTCCAGTGCATCATATCCACACTGCAGGAAGTGATTGCTTACTTGCTGAGTGTTATGTACAGCTTCCTGCAAAGTCTTCCTGTCTAAAGGATCAGGAGAAACTAATGTTTTTTGTAAATCTTCTAAGAGATAATCCTGATATTGGAACATATGAAAAAGGCAATTTAAAGCTCTCATAGATAAGGTAGTGGATGTGTAAACCTTTTACCCCATCTCTCTAATGACCTTGCTTCCCTGTTGGAGGGCAAAGGATTTTTGAGGTGGAGGCTGAAACTCCTTTAGGCCCCTGTGAAATAGTTTCCAAATCAGCAGTATGGGCCCTGAATAAATGGGAATGAGTTTCTGGGACCCTGTAATACTTGTCTGGCTTGGCTGGAGCAGGAGGAAGAGAATCAGGGGTAGCACTAGAATCAGAATACAAATCATCCAGAACATCAAGTACAGGAGGAATAGCTAAGGGCCTGTGCTGAGGCTTCTTAAGGAAAGTCCTAAGGCGTTTCCTAGAATCAGAATATTCCTGACCCTGCCACTTGAAATGTTCCCGCATGGTGTGCAGAACTTCCCCAAAAGAAATATCCTCAGGAGGAGAGGCTGAAGGTATGGAATCTTCTGCATCAGAGTCCTCATAGGTCTGGAAGAGCTCTTCCTGGCTATCAGAGTGGACAGAGCCCTCAGAATCTTCATCTGAAGGAGAAGGGTCAGATGGTTCAACCCGGGGCCTTTTATCAGGAGGAGGCTGGAATGCTCTCAGGATGGGCCTGTGAACCTCTGATCATGGAAATTAAATCAGCAGCCATGGACATAATTTGTGTCTCTGGAGTCGGCTGAGGTAAGGATTTGGAAGCAATATGCTTTGTTTTGCTGGCTGCCTTAGCCCTAGTGTAGGCCTTAATAGACATGGCCATAGGAGGCCTGGCAGCTCCATGTGCAGGAGTGCTCTTGTCTACAGCAATGGTCTCGAGCATTTCCTCGGTTACGGTATCCAGAGGAAAGTCTATAACTGGCAGAGTAATATCTGAAATCGGAGTCGTCGGTAATGCGGTGTCTTCGGTTCGGAGCGGTGGAGAGACAGTCTCAGAGGGAACCGGAGCACTTGCGCTAGGTTTTGGCATGGAGTCGGTGGTAGACGCGGGCCGAGGATGTCGGTCCCGGTCTTTTCGTTTTTTGGGTGTTTGCGATGTCGGAAGATCCGACGGCATGGTGTAAGCAAATTTATCGCCGAAAAAATCTTCAGCGAACTCCGCCCGGCGCCTGAGAGTGCGCTTGCTGAAGCGAGCACAGGCTACACAGGCCGAGACGTCATGGTCTGGGCCCAGGCAAGGGAGGCAGTAAGAGTGGAAATCCTTATGAGGTATTTGCTTACCACAAAAAAGACAATTATTAACTTTTTCAGTAATTTCTGACATCGGCTGAGGCAAGAAAAGGTCCCCAACGGGGTACTTAGCTTTTTTGATGACTTCCATATCGTAGAATACAGGAGCTGACCGACCTGCACTTGCGAACTGCTTCTGCTTCGGGCACCGCGCGGCAAGAAAGACTGAAGAAAATGGCGTCGGCTGATGCTTATGTACTCCAGCCGCTCTGACGGAGAGAAATGCGACATCAGCCGACGTCAGACCCAGACTTTGGAATCTGGCCGACCGAGGGCTGCCTGAGGCAGGACAACCACATGCTATGACTGCAGTTGCATTCTTGAAGGACATCAGTACAACAGCCTAGCGGGTTGCTCCAAACCTTGGTAGGGAGAAGGCTAGGTTAGTCATGCTACCAAGGACGTGTACTTACCGTAACACTACAGGTGTAAAACATAAGTGGCCTATCTGGTAGTAACTGGTTCAGCATCGGTAATGAGCAGGGACAATATTCAGCTGTGTACTAAGGTGAGGTATGCTGGCCATTACCCCTCTGATTACAGTAAATCTGAAGGATCCTTACCTGGAAACAATGCCCAGTTCATAGTATTGAACAAAAGTGCTCATGTCAAACCACTTGGCTGCTGTGAAAATATGGTCTTTTGAAGCATCTCTAAGAAATGCAGCCAATGTGCCCACTACTTTAAGCGAGCCTTCAGTGCTGTTAAGTTACAGCCCTTCTTTGATGCAGCATCATTTTATGTAACCTAGTATCAGTAAGTAAAAGAAGACCTTGGATACCTGTCGGCTTTTGCTTTGCGATGTGAGGGAAATGACAGATGGTCAGCATTTCTAATACGTTTTGTTCTATCAAAAAAAACTTAGAATTATATGAACATTCAAACAGTGAAGGAAATGCTTTTCTTTCTACCAAAACACGGAAGAGTATCAGTTAATGGACTGCATCAGACTGGTTTCAATCACTGCAATGGGCATAAAAAGTTGGACTCATTCTAAGTACCTACCACTCTTGTCTTTCTGCAATGTGTTGCAAGTCAGTTTTACCCACAGCGCTTGCAAGTCTGACATAGTATGACATAGGGCTGACATTATTGCCACCAAGTATGTGGAATGCTCTGGTGGGGTGGCTGAAAAGGAGAGAATGTTAGCACCCTCAGAATGAAAATGAGGTCTCAAGGTGGTACAAGATTTCTGATTGGTCTTAAGTAAAAGGCTAGCAAAGGTATATTTTGGCCCTGGTGGAAGTCTGAGATAGTAACTAAATGTGCCCTGAAGTAGTAACTAAAACCTTGCTTAACCAATCACTTCAAAACTTAACCTAAGAACAAACTAGGACTCACCTCTGTGGTGAGGTGCTCAAAACTGCTCTGAACTTAACTAAAAGTGGGAGACAGCAGGCTGTCTGTGAAGAATGATTACTCATTGTACACCAGCCAGAAGAGGAATACATTCCTTCCATTATTCAGGGAATTTTGAGACGCAGGCGTGAGATTTAAACTGATGTATCCAGCTGTCTTCAAGATATTCTCTCCAGGTACAAAATCATTTTTTGATTAGGTACATGCTAAGGAGGAAATACAAAAGTTTGTCCAACAAAAAGTGCACTATGAAACAGAAGGAGATGCTGCTTTTTGTTCTTCTGGTAATAAAGACCACAGAGAGACTGTACCCATGAAACCTTTTCCACTGTTCCAATAGAAATTGTTAGGGAGAAGGCAAGGAGCATGAGAGTTGACCAGACAAATCAAGAGTATATTTGAAATGAAGCAGAGATAGGATTTGAGAGATAGAGAAACAGTAATAGGCAAGTAACTTAATGGGAGGATTACAATGCAATTATAGTTCCAAAATATGACGGAACAAGAACATTTGGAAATATTGGACTATTTCACTGTCTGTTGGATGTGTGGGGGATTCAAGTATATGCACTACTTTATGTCATTAATGATCAGACAAATGCACTGGTGAGGGGAAGATGGGAGAAAGTTAACTGCAAGTAAAGAAAATTTTTTTTCTTAATACTACTATTTTTCTGGTGTATGGTTGGTTTTCTTTGCATGTTATAAAGTAAATCTTTCTCGGTTATTTTTAAGTGAAATGGGTATTGCAAATAGATGCTGCTGTTCTTTTATCCCCCTTACTCCCTCCTTGTTCAATTGTAAGGAATGTAGACACAGCAAAGTAAAAAAATAAAATAAAATAAAATAAAAAAAAGCCTGGTTAAAAGAGTATGGCAAAAGAAAAAAATAATGTGCTTTTTCTAATTCTTGCATGGGGGAAGACTAGATTAAGGAACTTAGACTGATTTAGTAACAAGTTTTGAGAGAAAGCAAGTAAATTAAAAAGAATGTTGAATTTTATGAGGCTTTTTTCTACAAAATTAATGTATGCTTAGTATTAATTCTGACCTGGCCCTCATGTCTGTTTGGAAACAATCTGATAGAGAAATTTGCTGTCTGGTTCTCATGTCTCCATGGAGACAGTCTGATAAAGAGAAACTGGTTACAGTCTTGTGGAGAGTGATAGGCTAAGAAAAAAAGAAAAGAGGAACTGGCTAGCAGACAAAGTTCTCTGAAAGCATGCAGGGGGTTCCTAACTGGGAGAGCTATACAGTTAAGACAAAAACAGTTAGCACTAGAAGCACAGGCTGCACCATGCGTCTTAGCATGGATAACCCTTATCTTAGATTAACTCCCACAAGTCTGAGTGTTGCTGTCAGTTTCAGACATCTTTTTTTATTAGGAGGGTAAAAACTTCAATATTTGAAGATGCATATAGTTTTGTGTGTTAGTATTAAATTAGTAGGTTTTGGGGGGTATTGGGGAGTTTTTTTTTTTTGATGGAGGGCTTTCAATAAAACAAAAAGTATTGTAAGATGTGACAGGCTCAAATGGATATCACAAGAAACAATTAAAAAAGTTCAACCTGCCAAAAAGTGTATGAATGTAACACAAAAGCTGGAACAAGACATTTAACAAAAAAGTGGGAATAATAACTTCTTAATACAATGATGCTTTCTGTAACGTCTTTAAATATCAATGGTCTCGCAGTTAAATACAAAAAAATAAATAATAATGAACTACATTAAAAATGTAAAATAGCTATGTTACAAGAGACACACTTGGAAAGAAATGAACATGTGAATTTGATAAAGAAAGATTATCAGGACGGTTATTCAGTGGAATATCTGGGAAAGGAAAAGAGGAGTACTAATATTAATTGCAAGAGCAGCTAGAGGATAAAAAAGAGATAATGTCAGATTTGTAATTCTAATGGGCTTCTGGCAAGGGAGGAAGATAACGCTGGCATGTATTTATATTCCACCTAAAACTGCTATAATGGAGCTTAAGAAAATTCTGAGAACATTACCTGTTTTTAGCAATAAATATTACTTATAGGTGGGGACTAGAATTTGATGTGCAGCAGTGAAGATGTGTCTGGGGGGCCCAGAAAGGAAAGTAAAACAAAGGAAGGTAGATGTCTGAAGAAATTCATGAAAATATGTGGCATGGAAGATGTAAATTCATTAACAGGAGTTCAGAGTGAATTTACATATTATTCCCCGACCCCAAGATATAAAAATTGGGCTAGGCTAGACAGAATTTACATTTCACAGGAACATGTGCGTTTAAGCATTTAACTGAATGTCTTGATATGCACCCAATAATTATTTCAGATCTTTCTTCTTTCGGCTTTTCCCGGTTAGGGGTCGCCACATTGGATCACCCGTTTCCATTTCTTCCTGTCCTCTGCATCTTGCTCTGTCACACCAACCACCTGCATGTCTTCTCTAATCACATCCATAAACCTCATCTTAGGCCTTCCTCTTTTCCTCTTACCTGCCAGCTTCATCCTTACCATCCTTTTCCCAATATACCCAGCATCCCTCTTCAGCACATGTCCAAACAAACGCAATTTCGCCTCTGGCTTTGTCTCCAAACTGTCCAACCTGGGCTGACCCTCTAATATACTTATTCCTAATCCTGTCTACCCTCTTCACACCCAGTGCAAATCTCAAAATCTTTAACTCTGCCATATCCAGCTCTGACTCCTGCCTTTTTGTCAATGCCTCTGTCTCCAACCCATATAACATAGCTGGCCTCACAACCCTTTTGTAGACCTTCCCTTTCACTCTTACTGGTACTTGTCTGTCACAAATCACTCCTGACACTCTTCTCCACCCACTCCACCCTGCTTGTACTCTCTTCTTCACCCCTCTTCCACACTCGCTATTAGTCTGAACTGTTGATCCCAAGTATTTAAACTCATCCACCTTCACTAACTCTTCTCCCTGCATCCTCACCATTCCTCTATTCTCCCTTTCATTCACACACATATATTCTTAGTCCGGCTGACCTTCATTACTCTCCTCTCTACAGCATATCTCTGCCTCTCCTGGGTCTCCTCAACCTGTTCCCTGTTCTCTCCTCAACCTGTTCCCTGTTCTCACTACATATCACAATGTCATCTGCAAACATCATAGTCCACGGGGACTGCTGTTTGATCTAGTCTGTCAGAGAAAGGGCTCAGAGCTGATCCTTGATGTAATCCCACCTCCACCTTAAATGCATCTGTCACTCTCACTGCAGATATCACCGCTGTCACACTACCCTTGTACATATCCTGTACCACTCTTGCATACTTCTCTGCCACTCTCGACTTCCTAATACAACACCACAACTCCTCTCTAAACACCCTGTCATTTGCTTTCTCTAAATCCATAAAGACACAATGCAACTCCTTCCGACCTTCTCTGTACTTCTCCATCAACACTCTCAGAGCAAACACTGCATCTGTAGTGCTCTTTCCTGGCATGAAACCATACTGCTGATCACTAATCATCACCTCCCTTCTTAACCTAGCTTCCACTTCTCTTTCCCATAATTTCAAGCTGTGACTGATCAGTTTTATCCCTCTGTAGTTACTACAGCAATGCACATCACCCTTACTCTTAAAAATCGGTACCAAAACACTTTTTCTCCACTCCTCAGGCATCCTCTCACTTTCCAAGATGTCATTAAACAATCTGGTTAAAAATTCCACTGCCATTTCTCCTAAACATCTCCAAGCTTCCACAGGTATATCATCTGGACCAACAGCCTTTCCATTCTTCATCCTCTTCATAGCTATCCTTACTTCCGCCTTGCTAATCCACTGCACTTTCTGATTCACTATCCCCACATCATCCAGCCTTCTCTCTCTCTCATTCTCTTCATTCATCAGCCCCTCAAAGTACTCTTTCCATCTGTTCAACACATTCTCCTCGCTAGTGAGTACGTTTCCCTCATTATCCTTTATCACCCTTACCTGCTGCATATCTTTACTAGCTTGATCCCTCTGTCTAGCCAATCTGTACAGGTCCTTTTCTCCCTTCTTAGTGTCCAACCTTTCATACAATTCTCTATATGCCTTATCCCCCCCTTTGCCACCTCTCTCTTTACCATGCATCTCATCTCCTTATACTCCTGTCTACTTTCTTCATCTCTCTGACAATCCCACTTCTTCACCAACCCCTTTCTCCGTATACTCTCCTGTACTTCCTCATTCCACCACCAGGTCTCCTTGTCCCCCTTCCTCTGTCCAGATGTCACACCAAGCACCTTTCTAGCAATCTCCCTTACAAGTTCTGCTGTAGTTACCCAGCTATTTGGTAACACTTCACTGCCACCCAGTGCACGTCTCAACTCTTCCCTGAACTCCACCTCACAATCACCCTTTTTCAATTTCCACCATTTGATCCTTGGTGCTGACCTCACACTCCTCTTCTTGATCACCAATGTCATTCTACAGACCACCATTCTATGCTGCCTAACTACACTTTCCCCAGTCACCACTTCACAGTCTCCAATCTCCTTCAAACTGGCCCTCCTGCACAAAAAATAATCCACCTGTGTGCATCTCCCTCCACTCTTGTATGTCACCCTATGCTCCTCCCTATTGTTAAAATACGTATTCACCACAACTATTTCAGATCATGCGCCAAAAATAACTAAAATAAAAACACACGATAATGAAATAAAAATATTACATTGGCACCTTCCCACCTATCTGTTGAAAAGAGAGGAATTTAAGGAATGGGTAGTAGAAATTATTCAGGAGCTATTCAAGAGGACAGAAATTACTTCTGAAAATATAACTAGGGAGTGGGATAAAATTTAGGTGGAGTTGAAAAATAGTGTGGAAATAAAAGAGAGCTGTGGTTAAGAAGCAACATGAGTTACTTAGAGGGACTGACAAATGTTAAAGCATTACAGAATAGGGGGAATCTCAGAAGAGGCTCAACTGCAAAATGCTAAACTGAAAATAAGGGATTACCTCAATAATATACATGAGTTTAGAAAAACTGCTGTTAAGCAACTGTTTTTTGATAACACTAGAGGACAAAAACTTTCAGCACAACAACTCAGGCAACAGAAAGTACAAAGGGCTGTCGCCAAGCTTAGGAAGCGTATAACAAGAAGGTAATGAGATCTCGTAGAGGTATTAGAAATATTTCAGAAATTCTATGAAAGTCTGTATAAAGCAGAAAAATATGAAAATCAAGAAAAGTTAAAATGGAAATGTTTAAGGAAGAATTAAATATGCCAAGGCTAGGGGTAAATGAGGCTCAATTACTAAAGGTTAGGAGGAGATGAGATAAAAATTGTGATGTATAGCCAATATATAGGAAAGCCACAGGAATAGATGGTATTCCTGTGGAACTCTGGAAGCTAGGAGGGAAAACCTGATAAAGATCTGGAAGGTTTTGTTTAACAGTATTTTACTAGAAGTACCTACATCCTAGAAGAAAACCAGTGGTAGCTGTAATACTTTTATTGGGTAAAGATCCATCAGATCCGGCTTCATACAGGCCCATTACAATACTAAACCGTGATTATAAAGTGCTCATGTGTATAATGGTTGATATGGATCAATGTGGTTTGTGGAGGGGAGGCAAACATTTGACAACAATAACAGAACACAGATGATCCAGAGGGAAGCAAAATGTAAGAAAATATCATTGTTCTTGGTGGGTCTTGATGCAGAGAAAGTAAGCTGGGACTTTATGAGCAGGGCAATGGAAGAATTTGCATTTCCTGAAAAAAGTATAAGGTTGATTAGGAGGATATATGAGGGATTGGAGGTGAAAATTAAAGTGGGTGGCATTCTCTCTGACAATTTCTGGTTGAGCAGGGGAACCAGGCAGGGGTGTCCTTTTTCCTCGTTTGTTATTTGCATTACATTTAGAACACTAGCAAAGAAAATAAGGGACTCAATTCAAGAACATAATTGGTATGGTAGTCAAGAAAAGCTGGCTCTATTAGCAGTTGTTTTATACCTGACAAAACCAGAGAGAGACACATTACAGTGTTGTGGAACACAGACTGTTTCAAGTCTTTTCAGGATACAAAATTAATTAACTTAAACAAAGGCAATAACAGTAAATTATGTACCCACATATGAATTGGTTCAGCAATACCAATATGTATGGGGACATGATAAAATGAAGCATTTAGGAGTATGGATTAAAGATTAGTCTGGTGTGTCAAGTAAGGATATGTGGCAAGAGACTAAACAAAAGAAGATACAAAAACAGAAAAATGGAAGTTTTGTTATACAGATATGGATAGTAAGATACAGGCAGTTAAAATGTTCTTAATCCCATTAGTCTTGTACACAGGTTAGGCATATTTTTATCAGCCAGAGGAAAAGTTGCAGATAGCAATTAATAAAGAGCTGAAGGACTTTATCTGGGAGAGGAAGACGGCAAGAGTCAGATGGGATAAGCTGATTCTTCTAATAGAACAGGGCAAACTGGGATTTCCCGATTTGAAAGGGTATTTCAGAGCTACATAGTTTTAAGGCTCCTATACATAGCACAAGCAGAAGGCTGTAAATCAAAGTGGAAAGGGATGAAAAACAGGGGGAAGCTCAAGAAACAAGGACAGACAGGGATTTTGGATGCAGGCCTTTAATGAGAACATAATCGTACAGAATACTATACCTATAAAGTAGCAAAAAGTATCCCAATAACTAAGCCAACATGGGGAATGGAGAAAGGAGATTCTGCCAATAGGGATGACTGCAATTAGGGATATAGAGGATAGGCAAGAAGGGGCTGGAATTTATTGGAGAAAACTGGCAAAGGAACCAAGGTATTGGGAGCAAATAACTAGAGAGGAAAGGTAACAGAATACAAAGATGCCAGGAACTTACTTGGACTGCAGGTTAGAGATTGCCTTCCCTTTCAATGATTGATATCAGAGTATAGGCAAAGAGAAAGAAATAGGGGGCTCCTAAACGAAAGAACAGCACTGGTAGAGTTTTTAGTAAAATCTAGAACAGAAGCTGCCATTAAAAAAGGAATAAATTAGTAGAACATATAAAATATTGCATGATGACTAAGAATTAATCAGAGAAGGTTAGGAAACATTGGGAAGAGAGACTAGACATGCAATTCACAAATAAACAATGGGGGAATATATGTACATCTCCCAAATATGCAACAAAATATAGAAGATTTAGGATTTTGCTTGAAAATGTTTACATAGATATTTTTATACCCTCAAATAGACTCCAGAGAATGTTTCCTCAGGTAGACAGAAAATGTTGGAGAATTGATGGGAAAGAAAGACATAACTGGGAACATATTTTCTGGGAATGCAGTTAGTTGGTGGACTTTAAGGATTCCCTGTGCGATGTACTGTCAGAGATGATGGGTGGGCAGATTGGTGTAACTAGGAAGATGAATTTTTCTGAGCTATGATACAGAAACAGAATTGCCTAGACATAAAACCTTGCTGTGTCTAATTATGGTGGCTGCCAAAAAAATTCTTGAAAATGGAAATCAAAATCTAAACCAACTAAACTAGAAGTAGTGAATATAACAACAGTAATAAAACAACTGGAACTGAGAGCTTTAGAAAAGGGTAGGAACAAACTATATAGGAAAAATGGGAATTGTGGGAAGAATACATGCAGGGGAGCAATGAGCTTTACAAGAAGGCAGACTTAAATGAGCTACGTAATGTTTTACTAAAAATGACTGGGTAGATTATAAGTGATGTATATTGTTTGTAACTGGGAGTATGTCAGCATGGTTTGCAACATAAAATGCTTGCAATCAGGATTTTGTTAGTGTGGATTTTTTTCATTTATATGAATGTATAATTGCCTGTGTCGTAAGGGATGATTTAATAAAAATGTTTCTTGATTTAAAAAATGGGTAGGAATTGAATAATTTATGTAATGTTGCTTAAATTATAAGAAATATAGCAATATATGTAAAGTATAATGTAAACATGAACTCGTTAATACACTTGGATTGCTTTTATATAAATGTAAATTTGCCTATGTTACAAGTGATAATTCAATAAAAGTGTTTAAAAAAACACCTGCTCTGAGCTTAAATGGGAAATTTAAGCTTGCTGGCCATAATCAAAATTGGAGAAGTCATACTAAAGTTTGAATGATATCCAGGTGAGTTTTGCCCAAGGGATGAGAAATTTAGTCTTTACAGGGAATGAGCTTCAATAATAGGAACTATACTTAAGTGTTGTCAATATGGAGACATCAGTATCAGCCAGGATTTCAACCTTTGAGCTGTTTGGATTTTCTAAAAATGTAGAGAAATGATGGGTTAGCATAGAGAAGACCCTGCAGCCACTTCATGAGTATATTTATCACCTTATCATTCACTGGGATGAGGGAGTAAAACTTCTGACATTTAGTGTTAAGATGTTAATGCTGAAAAATCCATCACTAGCTGTACACTGAAGCATGAATAAGTTGCTTGTAGATTTCTAGTCCAGTGACCACTTGTGGCAGAAAAATCTTTCTGCAAGCTTGTGTGCTAGAACATTTGATTTCCCTGATAGTTGGGCTACTATCAGATATAGGCAATGAACTTATGCTCAAGTCCACAACTTCAGTACTTCCCTGCAAAGGGGAAATAAATGGGTGCCTCACTGTTTGTTAATGCACCAAACCACTGATATGTTGTGCACGTGAAAATGTTACTGGTTCTGTAACAGGACCCTCTGAAAGGCCTGCAGGGACAGAAGCACTGCAAACAGCTCCACAGAAAGTAGATATGAAACTGAAATTACTGATGGAACCAAGAACCAAGGAACATCCTGCCCTGAAATGCCGTGCCAAACCTCATACCCATTAGGATGGGCTCAACTGTGGTATCAGCATGTAAGAAAGTTTGCAAAAGTTTACAGAAAGTTTGGTTGTACAAATGTACCATTCGAGCAGTTTCCTTAAGGTCTGTAAATGAGAATTCTCAGGCACTGGCTGTTCATTCTGTTGCCACTTTAAACAGTGGCTGCAATGCAATGTTCTCATGTGGAGACCTGCATGATGCACCACATAGACCGCTACTGTCATGACATTAAACCTTAAGAACATATCCCAGTCCCATCATGCCACCCAGGTACTGGATTAAGTGCTGCAAGGAGGTTTGGATGGACAACTTTTTTCTGTGGCATGAAAGTTTCACAGACCTAAGAATTCATGATGCAACCAAGAGACGCAATATGTTGGATGGAGGCAAGCTGTGACTTTGTAATATAGGTCATTGGGACCAAGACACTGAACAGCCTCACCAGAGAATGTAGCAAATGAAAAGCAGCAAGGAGACAGTCAGCTAGGTTATGAGAAAAGCATAGACTCTAGCAGCCAGGGGTGAATGACTACAACTGCTATCCACTTGATAAACTACCATGGGGGCAGTACTGACAAAAGGCAGTTTTTGAAATGGTAGTAAATGGGACAACCTAAAAGTATAAATACATCCTTAACTCTTTTGTGATTTTTATACAGAAGCTATCTATTCTGAATATCCAAACAGCGTATCCTATCTATTAATGATATGCATGGGAGATGCAAAGAGTACACTGAATCTCCTAACAGGGATGGAAGGATCTTTTGTACAAACTCCATTTGAAACTTTTCTCTAAACAAATCCCACTTAGGCTATTGAGATCTAGTAGTGGTCTACATTTTTTGTCTGTTTTGCACTAAAAAGAATACTTGGTAGCAATCAAGCCTTTTCTGATCTAGTGGTGACCTCTTGGATGGATGTTTTCTTTAGGAAGTTGGAAAATATCACTTGCCCTGCTTGTTTCCTATGAAAGGGCAGGGCAATGGGCAAGATCAGTGTCTGTGAAGTTATGAAGGGGATCTTGTCACTTTGGTTACTACGTCCTCATCCCCTTGTCAACAGTTATTTTAACCAGTCTTTGTAGTCTAGTGGTGTAAGAAAGTACAGTTGTGTACACTTACAATAAATGTAGAAGTTCGAGTGCATTCACTGTTGCAGTCATGACTTTCTGCTATGAAAGCCCTTGGCCGGCCTAACTACCAGATTAAAAATCACCATCCTCCTAAGGCTGGAGGACATCCTTCCCTTCCCTGACATCAGTATGCTTGGGTATAAGGGGAGACAGCCAACATCATGACATCAATTTTGTTCTTGTCCCTTAGAAGGTAGGAGCCCCCAGGATGAAACATAAGCAAGGGACTAAGGTGGGAAAAAAGGGACCTGCAGGGTAAACACCCAGGGGGTCCTCTGGATAGTGCAGAAAATAGAAGTAGATTACTACTGTAGGTAGTAAGTGGGAAGGAGGGAGGGAAAGAAGACTACAACAATGAATACATTCAAACACCTACATTTATGGTAAGTGAACACAACAGTACTATGTTCTTCGTGTTTCACTACTACAGTCCTGACTTGTGGGATGATTCCCAAAGCTGAGATGAGGGTGGAAGGTAAATTATGGAGAAGAAAGGCTGCCCTGCAAGATGGCAGTGGCAAATCCGGTTTCTGATTTCGAGAAGGCTGATAAGTGGTACTGTTTGGTAAAGGTATGCAAAGATGACCAAGTAGCAGTTTCCAAAATGTCTCTGGTAGGTACTCCTTTCAGGAAGGCAGCAGAGGTAGAAGTGGCCATTAGTAGAGCGAGTCCTTAGAGACTGGTTTCCCTTCAGAGCCAGTTGCAAAAGGCAAAGAGTTGGTCTGATTTCCTGAAAGATTTAGTTCTGTCAAAACAGTAGAGAAGCTGTCTGTACACATCCAAGGGGTGAAGGATTCTTCCCCCCTGTTCTGAGGCTTCTGGAAGAAGGTGGGCAAGTGTATGGCTTGATTCCAGGATGCGTCAGTTTTTCTAGAACAAAACTGAGGTCCCATGAAGGTGTGGGTTGTCTCCTGGAAGGTATGAGGAAGACTACTCCCCTATGGAATTGTTTCCTCAGAGGGTGGGAAAAGATCAGAGGAAGAGTAGGAATATGGGCTGAAATGGCAGAGGAGTGAATCTTGGTGGAAGAAAAGGACAGGCCTCTGTCTACCAGGGTAGCCAGTTAATCCAAAAGGGCAGAAATATTAGCAGAGTTAGAATTCAGTCCTTGCTGCTAACGCCAAATGGAGAATCTTTTCCACTTAGCTGAGTATGACTTCCTACTACTAGGTCTTCTAGCCTCTGAGAATGTCCTGAACTTGTCTGCTTAGGGTGAGCTCAGAGCAGTATTTTGTGGAATTATCCAGGCTGAGAGTTTGACAGTCTTGTAGGTTGGGATGCACAAACCTCCCCTTGTCCCGAGTCAGAAGTCCACTTTCTGAAGTAACTGCCACATTTTTTTGTTGTTGGTTAAACTCAGTAGCAGAGGATACCAGTGCTGCCAGGGCCAGTCTGGTGCTTTCAGGATGACACTCCTTCTTCCCTGACATTTAGGAGGACACTTAGAAGAAGAGGTGGGGGGATGCATAAAGGAATACGTAGCTCCAAAAGCAGGAGAATGCATCTGTCCTCCATGCTGTGGGCAGTTTGTTCCTGGAACAGAATCTTTTCAGTTGTGCACTTTCTTTGCTGGCAAAGAGATCTATCTGTGGGGATCCCCATTTCTGATCTGTGCTGAGACCTGTTTTCCAATGCAGATGCCACTTGTGGGGATCCATTAAGTTCCTGCTGAAATGATCTGCTAGAGTGTTTTGAGTGTTTTGAGTCCCTGGGAGGTGTTGTGCCATGAGGTGCAACCCAAAAGAGTGAGCTGTCTCCCAGATCTGCACTGCTAGTCGACAAAGAGGTTAAGAGTGGGTGCCCCCTTGTTTACATATCACAACTGTGGTGGTGTCTGTTTTGGACAAGCAGGACTTCTGGTTTTCACTGATCTTTGAAAGCCACTAGGCCCTTTTGCACTGCCATCAGTTCTATCCAATTTGTGGGCTTGTGTCTGAGCTGATATTCCCATCTGCCCTGGGACTGAAGGTGCTGGAAGAGGGGTTTTTGAAGAGGCATTTATGCAAGTCCAGCATTCTGTAAAACATGTCTGGTTTTCGAGGGGCTGGGGGTACAGATTCTAGGTTCAGAGAAGGGTCCATAAAAACATCCTCCACCAGCTCCAATACAAGAGGAATAGCCAAAGGTTTGTGTTCTTGAAAGTCAAGGAACTCCCTAACCCACTTTTTATATTGTGGGTATTCCTGTGCCTCCCATTGGAAATGTTCCCTCATGACATGGAGCATTTCCTGAAAGGTGATGTCTTCACGAGGTGAAGCTGATAGTAGAGACTCCTCAGAATCTGAAGCCTCAAAGGAAGTAAGGTAGGGTCCCCTCCTTCAAAGATAGAATCCTCATCTGAATCATGAGAATCAGAGAAAACTTCAGGGGTAGGATCCCTCTTTCCTTTCCCTTGGGGAAGACGTTAAAGGGGTTTGCCTAACTGTGACTAAGGACAGACGGTTCTCCACTAACCTGACCAGGTCTTGTTGATAACCTGCTGAGTGGGAGCTGGTAGGCCTAGGCATAGGATCTGAGGTAGAACCCTTCTTAGAAATAGCTTTAGGCTTGGGCCTAGGTACGTCTGCCACCCTGACGGCCAGTCTCTTTCAAAGGCTGAATCGATGCAGGCTGAATCGTCAAAGGCACACTGTCAATATAAGCTTGCTCATGGGAAGCAGAGGTCTGCTGAGCAACTCCAGACCCAACAGACGAACTGAAAACCAAGACCTATATACAAGTTGCAGGACCGGACAGCACATCAGACTCCTTGAGGGTCTCGGGAGGCCTGCGCCACCATCTCAGTCGCAGAAGGGGGCTGCGAAACTGCCTCGCCTTCCTCAGTGATACTGAGGCTTGGCAGACTGGCCAACTGTGAATGGTTGTCTTCAGAGACCCTAAGCCAGGGTCTTTTTTCTTTGTCTTTCTTATACTTAGGGAGCTCAACCTCAGGACAACGGCGGACTCCATCGAACGAAACATGGAAGATTGCAAACTAAGGCGCCAAGCTAAGATTTCGTCCCTATGCCTGATAGTCCTTGAATTGAAATGGGCACAAAAACGACAACTAGGGACGTCGTGATCTGGGCCTAGACAGGTGACACACAAAGGATGAAAGTCTCGGTGTGGGATTTGCTTACCACAGCAGAGACAATTGTTAACCTTATCTGGCATGAGTTAAAACAAGAAAGAGCATTCCCCAGTGGGGAAACCTAGCTTTAGAAGACTTCTCGTTGGTGCAGACCGAATGACACACTGAAACACAGCTTTGGGCTCCGACGGCAAGAAGACTGGTGCAGTGGTGTCAAGCTGGATTCCTTTATAGCCAAGCGTGCTGACGTTAGGAAAGGGCATCCATCAGCCATAGGAGGAGGAGGGAGATTTTTACTCTGGTAGTCTGGCCGGCCAAGGGCTTCCACAGCAGGAAATCTCAGAAGTCAAAACTGCAACAGTGAAACATGACATCTGTCACCACCCACCAACAATGTTTGTCACTGTGGCTTCTTGTGGGTTAGCAGTAGTCTCTACCTCTCTGGCTACTACTGTTGTTGAAGAGACCATGGATCTGTCCTCTTCCTACTTCTGTACCCATCCTGGTGATTCTGTTGCATTCTAAGTCAGAACCATAACCATCGCTGGCTTCAGCGTCACCATGAAAGACCTTTGCAATGGGTGAAAATCAACATCCACAGCTGTTATGGCTTTGCTCCTTTCCTACATGTGCCTGCCTTTTTTTTTTTTTTAACTTCCTATTTCAATTGCTCAATTGTTTATGTTATTTGCCCTTTATAACATACATAGTGCGTTACATATCTTTGAATTGTTAATGGTGCTTTGTGAAAAGCAGCTAAATAAAACTGAAGCTGAAGTTCTTAAGATGCCTAATGACAATGTTACAAACAGGTTAGGACCTGTGAATTTGAAAGCTAACAATGCTGCCTTAGTATCTTCTATAAAATCCATGTGCTATGCTAGCTCCAGGTACACTGATGTATGGCAATGTCCTGTGCTGAAACTCCAACAATGAACTACAAATTATTTGGCCCAGTAATTTGCTAAGCAGTACATAACCACAAAAAAAAAAACTATTCTACCATGTGTGCCAGTTCAGATGGTGAAAAGCCCAGAGAAATAGAGTTCAATCAGCATCTTGAGCATCTGCTGAAGATGGCTGGGCAAAGAACAGGAGAAGAGGCTGAGACTGACCATATTGCTCTCTCTCTCTCTCTCTCTCTCTCTCTCTCTCTCTCAGAGGGATGTAACCAGGGCTTAGAAAAATGTTATTTCCCTGATGGAGACTGGTGAAATGTGCATGGCTGTTTCACTCCTGAAGGCAGGACAGGATCATCTGTAGAGAATACGTCACTTGTGGAAGTAACAATCTTGACACCATTATTCTATGCCCAGTACATGCACTCCTGGGGGAAAAAAATCTCACTGTGGATGACGCGTTTGGTATAGAAAAAAAAAAATCCTGACACTGCACAGATGACAGCAACACCCGCAAAGCATTCAGCCTTCAACCACATGGGAAATAATAGGCTACTATTGTCCCAGAAGGAGCAAATGGACCAGATCAGGAGCCAGAGCAAAAAAACTCTTCTATCAGTTAATACATTTAATCTGTGACCTTTCTCTGAAAATACACCGTGTGGCTACAGTGTCACTGACACTACACCATGTGGCTGCAATGTCAGTGACATTGTAGAAGGCACAAACACTCATTTCCCAAACCCGTTAAGTGTCCTGCATTCCTAATCTAGTAGAGGACTGTCAGGTCTATGGAAAGTGGGAGCATACTTCAGGGCTGCAGTCTCTGATCAGAGTGAGCATTAACTGAATTGCTGAAAAATCTTACTCGACTTCCTTGTCACAGGTGCTGCTGTATCAGGGTTGTCGCAAACTACACCTGTAGTTTCTTTTGAAATGTCGAGTATGAGTGACACCACAGTGAAAACTTAAGGGGGTGAATCTGCCCCAAGGAGTGAGAGATGATCTGGAGCTGGACCTAGTGTCACAGGAGGGCAAATTAGATGAGACCAAAGATAGGTGAAACTAGACTTGTTGAGTCAAAAGGAAGCAATGAGGATAACCTTCCTCTTCAACCAGAATGCCTTTTGCAAGAACTTGGGAATAAGGGGCAAAAGGGGAAAGCATAGAGTAGATCAGTAGGCCAAGCATGAACTACAGCATCCCCTGGTGACTGTCCCTGAGAAGGGATCAAGACAAAGTACCTGCTGCATTTGTTGTTGAGAGGGGAGGTAAAAAGGTTGCAGCAGATTTGGCCCAATTTCTGTAAGATCATGCTTCATGTTTGCTGTGGATTGGTTCAGAGATCACTCATGAGGCATCAGTAGAACTCGCCTGATCCTGTCCACTAGGATGATGGACTCTCTCAGAATGTGTGTTGCCACTAGAATGCAGGTGGTAGAGATCTCCCATTGCCACACTCTCATAGCATCTTGACACAGAGGGTAAGACCTGGTTCCTCCCTACCTGCTGATGTTCCAGACTAGTGACATATTGTCCATCTGTATTGCAATAGTCCCTAGAGAAAGAAAGCTGTGTAGCTCTTGCATCGCTCTCATCTCTAGGACACTGATATGCAAGTAGGTCTTCTGGGGTGTCCACGTGCCTTGAACCATCCAACTCAAATAATTCCCCCACCACATCTGGGAAGTGTTCATGGTCAACGTGGCATTTGGAGAATGAAAAATAAAGGGGCGCCCTTGAATAATGTCTGCAGAGTGAAGCCACCATAGCAGAGATTCTTTCCATATTCAGGAAAGTCTGATGGAAGGCTTAGAGGACTTCTGTGTAAAGACCATTGAACTGCTAATGCTCATTGTAAGATTCTCATGTGAAGGCGTGCTGTGGGCATAAAAGGGGCATCGTGGCTGCCACAGAACAGAGAACTCTGAGAATCAAACTCGGAGAATTTGGTATGGCCAGAATTTGTTTGACGTGAAAGTGTATGCTTGAAACTCAATCCACTGTGAGAAGCCCGACAAACTGTTGTGTCTAGACGTGCCCCTATGAAATCTATCACTTGAACCAGTTTCAACTGGGATTTCTCCAAACTGACTGTTATGCCAAGATGTAGAGCCAGCTGTAAAAGATCATCCCTGGCCTGAGTCAGACAATGCCTGGTTGGAGCAGACAACAGCCAGTCGTCCAGACAGGGGAAAATCTGGAATCCCTGTAGCCTGAGATGGTTTGCAACCACCACCAAGCATTTGGTGAACATCCTGGGGGCTGTGGTGAAACCAAACAGGAGTGATCTAAACTGAAATGACTGGCTCTCAGCCTAAAACAAAGGTACCATCTGAAGCACCTGTCCATCTTGATGTGGTAGTACACATCCTTCAGGTCTACTGTGCACATCCAGTTGTTCAATCCTCAGTAAAGGTAGGATGGACTGAACTGTGATCATTCTGAACTTTGTGTTCTTTACTGATTTGTTTAGAGATGTCAGGTCCAGAATTGGCTTCAAGTTCCCTTGTCATTTTGGGCATCAAAAAAACCTCGTGTAAACACCTGATCTGACTTAATTAGGGGAGCCTCCTGGATGGCTCTTTCACAGCAATTTTGCAACTTGCACAACTGCATCTGATCTCTGATTGGGTGGAACATCAGGGAGGAAAGACTTTTGTCTTGCTGTTTCTAAAAAGGGAAATGAGTATCATCTGGATACAATCCTTAGCACCCATCGGTCATGTTTGATGGCTTCCCAAGCTTCGGGGTGCAAGGAAAAGCTTCCCTGACTGCCTCCACAGGAAGGCAGTCAGGCAATTGTTTAGAAGTCTGTCCAAGAAGGACTCTCGAGACCCTAGGTTCTGCAGACCCTCTCACCCATGTGGGCGGTTTCTACCATTTTGGTTATTCCCCCCTCTGCCTCTGGGGGAAAATTCTCCCTGAGAATGCTGAAAAGGACCCTGAAATTTCTTGAACCACATCTTTTTACTCCCATGCTGGTTCCTGGAGAAGAAACTTTGTAGAGCAGAAAAACAGACCCAGATGGCACACAGGGTCTTCCTATCTTTCTCACTGCAGGACAGTGTATCTCAAACAGTGGGCCCCGAACACAGCTGATCCATCAAAAGCCTCATGGATGCATTACATAGGGATTGGAGGGTGGCTATTCTGGAGGAGAAAACCTTCTGACCCTCTGTAGACATGGACCCAGGTGTAGAGAATGCTCCCTCACTAGGTGTCTCTGTAGTCTCATATGATGGGAA
Source organism: Protopterus annectens (assembly GCF_019279795.1). NCBI lineage: Eukaryota > Metazoa > Chordata > Ceratodontiformes > Protopteridae > Protopterus > Protopterus annectens. The sequence goes on from NC_056746.1 coordinate 532,557,407, forward strand.
AGGTTGTTTAACGCTCTCAAAGTGAAATTAGGGATTGGAGGGTGGCTATTCTGGGGGAGAAAACCTTCTGATCCTCTGTAGACATGGACCCTTGGGTAGAGATAGAATGTTCCTTCACTAGGTCTCTCTGTAGTCTCATAAGATGGAAAAGGTTGTTTAACGCTCTTAAGGTGAAAGTGGCCGAAGCATAAAATCTTTTACCAAATCTGTCCAAGCCTGAAACTCCATGTTATGTGTTATGTCCTGTGTGTTGTGTCCTGTTATGGAAATGTACAAAGGAACTCTCTTGGGCCAGCTCCTTTTTGGTGGCCGTCGTAACAACGATGGCATCTACCAGAATACCCTTAGCCCAAAAGGTTTTGTCCTGGCAAGCGCTCAATATTTTGTCTGCACGCTTGGATATGGGCTCTACTGTGTCAGGTTCCTCCCATGCCCTAAAAGACACCAACTCAATGAACGGGTCTGCAGGGGGAGTCACCCGTGATATAGATGGGCTGGACCCGAAAGCTTCCAACAGCACTAAATAAAATAAAATGAAACAACCCAACAAGGGTCAATACTAATAAACTACCCAAAAACGGACTAAAACTACACTTTTTTAATGAAAAAGAGACAGAATCTCCCAAAACCTAAGCGCTTTCACCAGATCACATAGGCTCATCAGAGTTAGAGAGCTTCAAGCACACACCTTAAAATACCCATGCACTAACCTTATTGGCCAATCACCAACACTAAAAATAAATAATGAATAAATAAATAAATAACTTAGTAACCATTACTGAATGTAAGGAATATTAACCAGCTACCTTTAAGTCCATTGCAAACAGTATGTTACATATGAAAAATGAAAGCAATAATATCTTTCAGTGGAAATATATTATATTCTGTACACACACACATATATATATATATATATATATATATATATATATATACACAATAATACTAGCTAAGATGTAACCAAAATAACTAAATATAAATAGACAAAACCATTATTTTAAAGTTATATACAAGGTGCAATTCAACCTAGATTTCAACAGCTCTTTGCTTTAAAATCAACATAAGAGATATGTTGTCATTCAAGCCTGGAAAGTTTGTGGCATTAAGTCTAACCTGCCACTTAAACTCCCTGCTTTCCACTCTAAGTCTATAGTCACCACCTCTTTCATTTGGGGTAACTCAATCACAAAGAAAATACATTTCTTAAAACTGAGGCAAGTGGTGCTGTGAACAAACAGGGCATTATGTTTATCTTTCCTTTTAATAGTTATAAGATGTTCAGCTATTCTGTCCCTAAGCCTACGTATTGTTTTCCCCACGTAGAACCCTTGACAGCTGGTACAGGTTGCTAAACATACTAGCATAGAGGTGTTACAACTACATCTACCTGGGCAAGGTAAAGACCTGTCATACCCCTGTACTAGGACGCAAGGTCCATCGTTAATATATTTGCAATATTTGCATGCCCCACATTTATACATGGTTGAAGTTTGTTTCCTAATCGACAGCCCTTCCAGAATGCTCTTGATGTTCCTGCCTCTACTAAACACCACTCTAGGGACCTGCCCCAATTATTCTTTCATCCCCTCATCAAAACGTATATCCCAAGATCTTTTGATCACATCCACTAATGTAGGTGCTTGATGGTTGTATCTTACAAAAACATTCCAATCAAGGTATGCAACTCATCCTGATATACCTTACTGTCACTGACCAAGCATGACAATCTCACCATTTGGCCCTTTATAACACTTTTTCGTTGATGAAATGGGTGGCAACTGTGATAATGTAAAAGGGAATTGGAGTAGGTTTCCTTCCTATAGATGTTGCTCTGTAACCCCACCCCAGATTTTGTAAGATGAATATCCAAAAAAAGTCTATCATGTCAGAATTCCAGTGGCTGGTAAATGTAAAGAAAGGGGTAGCGTTGTTAAGGTATTCAACAAATACCATGGGCCTCTTCCTTATTGCCTTTCCATAATATTAAAATATCATCCAAAAATCAATTGTATGAACTTACTTTTTCTATAAAATGAGAAACAAATTCTTCTTTCCAGTGTAAAAGTACAAGGTTAGCAAAACCAGGGGCACACTTTGCACCCATAGCCACCCCCGAAATCTGATGGAAAAATTCACCCTCAAAACTTAAAAAAATTGTTTTTTTAATACAATCTCCATTAGGTCCATCAACATATTAATTCAAGCACCATTCATCATTTTACTTTTCAAGAGGCTTTCTCCAAAATACGTCAAGCCTTCATCATCAGGAATAACTGTAAATAAGTTCACCACATCTACAGTGAGAAAAGAGAAATTACCCAAGTCATTTATGCCCTCCAGACATTCTAGACAGGGCCAGGAGTCTCTTAATATGTGTTCAGTTCCCCTCACAACCTGCCGTATCCCTACGTCCACAAATGATGCAAGGGGCTCTGTTTTTGAGCCCCTCACCTCAACAATCGGCCTGAATGGAGGATTATTGACATTTTTGTGGACCATTGGGATCCCAAAGATGACGGGTGTAACCGGATGGTCCGCACTAAGGTATTTGAATTAATTTTCATGCAGGTACAAATCAATTTGGTTATAGGCTATGTTCATCTCAGTTTTGGGAATTCTTTGATAGGTGGAAGTCTCATTCAAAATGTCTTGCATTTTTGGCCACATAATCTAAGTGAGCCATAATAACAACCCCACCGCCTTTGCCGGGCTTCATTATTCTCAATTCCTTATTACTAGCTAATTCAAATAACACTTTCCTTTCTTCATTACTAAGGTTGTCAGCATTGTTGTATTTATCAAAATTCAACAAAGCTGCTCTCAATTCCCTAATGCACATTTTCTCAAAGATGGTTATGTCCTTATGACCTGGGTATGAATGTGTTTTTGGAAAGGGGATATCCCTTAAAATTGTTTTTGAAGGTATGTCAGGAAGTGACAAGCAGGAGGAACACTTCCTTTCCCCCTATATTATGGGGAGGGAGTAGCCCACTGTAAAAGGAATCACAACCGCAAAAAACACAGGTTATTATATTAAGATACAGCCATCAAGCACCTACATTAGTGGATGTGATCAAAAGATCTTGGGATATAAGTTTTGATGAGGGGATGAAAGAAAAATTGGGGTAGGTCCCTACAGTGGTGTTTAGTAGAGGCAGGGACATAAAGAACATTCTGGAAGGGCTGGGGATTAGGAAACAAACTTCAACCATGTATAAATGTGGGGCATGCAAATATTGCAAATACATTAACAATGGACCTCACGTCTGAGGTACAGGGGTATGACAGGTCTTTACTTTGCCCAGGTAGATGTAGTTGTAACACCTTTATGCTGACATATTTAGCAACCTGTACCAGCTGTCAAGGGTTCTACGTGGGGAAAACAATACGTAGGCTTAGGGACAGAATAGCTGAACATCTTACAGCTATTAAAAGGAAAGATACACATAATGCACTGTTTGTTCACAGCACCACTTGCCTCAATTTTAAGAAATGTATTTTCTTTGTGATTGATCAAGTTACCCCAAATGAAGGAGGTGGTGATGACAGACAGAGTGGAAAGCAGGGAGTATAAGTGGCAGGTTAGATTTAATGCCACAAACGTTCCAGGCTTGAATAACATATCTCTTATGCTGATTTTAAAGCAAAGAGCTGTTGAAATCTAGGCTGAATTGCACCTTGTATATAACTTTAAAATAATAGTTTTATCTATTTATATTTAGTAATCTTAGTTACATCTTAGCTAGTATTATTTTATATATATATATATATATATATATATATATATATATATATATATATATATATATATATATATATATACACACACACACACACACACACAGAATATCATATTTCCACTAAAGGAACTTACTGCTTTAATTTTTCATATGTAATATACTGTTTATAATGGACTAAAGGTAGCTGTTTAATACTCATTACATTCAATAATGATTACTAATTATTTATTCATTATTTATTTTTAGTGTTGGTGATTGGCCAATAATATTATTGTATGGGTATTTTCAGGTATGTGCTTTAAGATCTTAACTCTGATGAAGCCAATGTGATTTGGTGAAAGCGCTTAGTTATTGGGAGAGTCTTGACTATTTTTCAATAAAAAATTGGAGTTTTACTCTGTTTTTGGGTCGTTTGGTGTTCCAACAGCACTGTTTCCTCTGGGGAGAGGTTTTGGGAAGACCATCCATCGCTTTGGTAGAGGATAAATCTTGGGGAGACCTTCCTTTCCTCTAAATCAGTGTCAGTGGTGACAGATTCCTCTGGGGAATCAATGTGCCTCTTCCTGCACCAGTCTCTTCCGAGAAACCTCCTCAGTGGGATGGCTCCAGGGAGGTGTCAGAAGACCTCTGGGGGTCCAGAGAATGGACAGCCTGGAAGTTTCCCAAGACCGGCTGCCCACATGTTAGAAGAGAGGCCTCAGAGACAGATCCAATGGGGACAGGGAGAGGTCTCCCTGGGGTGAGAACTGAGGGTCTCCCAGGAAGGGAGAGAACCCTCTCCATATTACTTCAATGGCAGGATGACTCCGAATGCCCTTGGGCAGTCCTGCGGGGCAGAGGCTACCAAAACTGACATCTCCTAAGGCCAGTGTCCCCCACTTTGAAGGGGAAGTCGGAGCTGAGCTGTCAAATGCAGAAGCTCCAAGGGAATAAGACAGCTCCGAAAACTGAGCTGAAGTCAACCCCCCAGAATCAACATCAAAGCTACGGCTCTGAGACACACTCAGAACGAACACCATCAGTGCCGAATGAGTCATGGAAATAGTGGGTGGCAAAGCTGTGATAACTATTGGTTCCGACACCTCAGTTCCTGGGACCAATGGAACCAATAACACCGAAACCAAAGGTTGGATCAGAGAAGGAGCCGCGGGACGAAATGGGGAAGCCTCACAGATCCAGTGGGGAATGGAGCAGGGAAAATGGGCAAAAATCCCCATTTGAATCTGTCTTTCAAGAAACTCTCATATCAATCTACCAACGTCTATCCGGCAAACTCCAAGAAGACCTGATAGAAGAGGATGTAGAAGCAGACCTGGAGGTCCTTTTCGGAGAGAGGTCTCCTGAAACGGAGATCTCTGACCTGAAACGCTCGGCCCTGAAATACAGACAGAGGTATTGGGCGGAGAGGCAACAGTGGAAACCGAAGAAGATGGCTCTGAAGCCTTCAGTTCCGACAGCTTTGGCGCCTTTTTAACAAGCTCTGACTGAGAAGAGGAAGACCTGTCTTGAGAATGTTTACTGGGCCTCTTTATACTTTCTAGAGGAGGGTATGAGCCCCTGAAGTAGAAGGAACAGTGAGAAAGGAAGAAGCAGGCAGTTACTCCTTCAGGATCATCTTAATTTGGCGATCCACAAAAGCCAACAGGTGAAAACCCGCACAAACCGAACAGGGACTAGTAAATGTGCAGGCCCCAAGCAAGAGAGACACTTGCTGTGGGCATCAGATAAGGGCATCGTATGCCCACAGAAAGTGCAGTTCTTGAAACCTACCGGCTTATTAGTCCTGACTTCGCTTCAGACATGAAGGAAAACTTTTTTTTTTTTTTTTAAAGAAAGGAGGAGAGGAGGTTAAAGGTTACGGCAGACAGAAACCAGAATACAGGTTAACAAACTACACTACAAAACTAACGAAATAAGGTAGGGATCAAAAGATAAAACAGAAGAAAGATACTGGCAATATTTGAATCACTGCAATAACGCACAAAGTTGGAGGAACTCAAAAGCACCAAAACCTCTCTGCTTATCTGATTAGTAGCCAGCGAGATCAAAGGTACTCTGGGAGAAATGGGCATTATGGGTAGGGAGGAGGAGCTTGAGCTTCGAATCCGAAGCTACTGAAACAGCCGAGTTGGTTCAGAGGGTCGGAGCCAAGACCCACATGTTAATGAATGAATGAAAATTACATCAGACTAAACTGTTTGCCACAGAATACAATGGAGACTGTGCTGGAGAAAGAGGAGTGAACTCTGGTGGCACAGTAGAGATCTGTCAGCACCTCTTTGCTCCTTGGGGAAAGGACAGTTAACATCTCCCCCTTACCATCCCACAAGGTGATGACCAGATTTTTACAATTTTTTTCTGGTCGCACTGAGGCAAGGAGATTTTGATTGATAATTCTGCCTACTGTCATCAGGGAATTCAACTAACAACATTATACCTTTTTTTTTTTTTTTTTTTTTTTACAATTCTGTGAATGTCAACATGGGGATTTCTGTTACTTTTGGCTACTTTGCCACACATTCTGCTAGCTAAGAGAACCATTTCCTGTTAGACTTAACAAATGACTGTTTTCTGATTCACATTACCATCATCATCATCATTATTAGTTACTATTATTATAAAGATTACCATTACAAACATAAAATGTTTTAACAGTCTGACTGCTCCTGGAAGTAAGCTAGTCTCAAATGGATGCCTGTAATGTAGTAGCAGTCCTGTTCTTCTGGCTTAGCCAACAGTGCTCTTTGCATATGGAAAGCAGTCTGTCTTGACACCTTACTTTTAGCATGGTTGAAACCCCTCCCACCCACATAGGTTATCTGTTGCACTGTATCCCTTGACAAGAAAAGCAAAGAACACAATGCTAGGTGCAAGGCATCTGCCTCAGAGAGACTTTCAACATCAGCTTTGGCATACTGCTGCCCTAGATGATAAACCTTGTGGCCTGCATTCCAATGGACAGAGGTAAAGGTTACCTGTACAAAGACAAAATCTGACGTACCAAAGGGAGAAAACGTTATAACAAAAAAATCAAGATAAAGTCTGAAGACAAATTCTTTTACTACACAGACTGATAAGAAGCAATGAAGAACCAAGGAGATGGGAGTATCTTTGTAGCTGGAAAAATGGCCTGAAGTTTTGAATGCTGAGCAGTCACAACACCTGCAGAATATAGTCCTACTACTTACTGAACAGGGACCACTTTTTAGACTGAAGATTATTCCACAAAGTACATTTGCCTTGTAGCACAAATATTTCAGTTCAGTTATACTGCAAAACAAGAATGCATAATTCAAAAGCCAATCCACACATCTCCATACCTTGTAAGGAGAAAGACATTTAAAAGGGATACAAAAGCAACAAGTTGGTACCATCCAGTCCCAAGCCACCATAATGCTCCAGAAGCTGCCTTCCCTACAATGTAATAAAAAATAAATAAATGAATGAACGATGAAGACAAATGTGCACAGAAAGGAATCAATACATATAAATTCTGGGAAAAAAAGTTTAGTAATGAGTGAAAATAAAACCCACAGCACATATGCTTTGTTACTGATGCAAAAAATGGTACAAAAAGCATAATTATGGATGCATGCATGCACAACAAAAAGCACAAAACATGCCACAGCAATCACTACTTAATTAAGCATTTAACTTAAGAGGAACACCTAACAGGCTCACATCCACTAATTAATTTGGTAACCCCAATTCAGTGATCAGTGCATTACCAGGTCTGCATTCCATTATATGCCAGTATGAGACAACTAAAAAGCAGAATATGAAAAATGATGAACACCAGTTTACAGACTACTAGAAGTCACGTTCAGGTGACAGCTACAGATGCAGTTCAACTATTTGCACTGAAAGGCATTCTTGATAAATCACTACAAAAATGGATGAGGCCGAATCATACGTTTAGCATAAATATCAATATGGGCTGTGGTTTATGTTAGGCTGCGTCTCTCTTATTGATGTCTGTCTCTTTAAAAAGCAACACTGCAGAATATGGAAAGAGTTGCATAGCTGGCAATAACCTGTAACAACCTGAAATTACTTACCTTATCAGCTGATTTTCAGTGAGGAACTTGGGTTCTACAACGTATTTACTATCATCCTTCCTGAGCCCTCTTACAGACACTCAAGTAAAACTGAGCAGCATTCCCCTTCAGACCTACACTTGTATCCCCTGTGCCATGGTTGGGACAGGCACACCTCAGCAGTCCCTATTTAAAGATCCATAAGACAACTGCAAGCCACACACTACAAAAAAAAAACGTATGACTAAAATTTGTTGCTCCAAAGGTAAAGGGACGAGTCACATGGCCAAAACTGAAACTTTTCCATACAGGTTATAAGATATTAGCAGATTACTTTCTGGTAGCATTAATAACATCTGAAGCTACATACCACCATCTGAGTACTAGGCTCCATAGTGACTAGGATTGTTGTAGAGAAGTCCTTGACTCCCAGATTAGACTCATTCCTGAACAGTCAGGGATAAGACAGCTGAGAATTACACCTTTTGAAGACAACATAGACATTATTAGAATAAGCTTGAAACATTTAGATAAACTTTACCACCATATAAGTATTTAGCAGAAAATCAGAAGTGGAGATAATGGTGTACACTCCCAGCTCACAGAATTTCTCGAGGGCACTCTCTCCTTTATCCTACTATAATAAGCACAAGAGAGAGAGAGAGAGAGAGAAATCTCCAGCCTGCCACAAAAAAATCAAAGATGTGTAGTACTTCTTAGGATGAGGGCTTAAGGTCAAGAGGCTAGTTAGCACTGTGGGATATGAATGTCAGAAGACCTATTTTCTAGGGAAAGGCCACCTTTCTTGACTTTTTTTCCATAGGTATACAAATGCTTCAAATAAAAATGGTCCTATTGAAAACTCAGGGTGTCTGTTAGGACATCCAGCTGTGCAATATTTGGACTACCATCAAAACGCTAGTTCTGTTTGCCCAACTTCAAAATGTGAACCACTTCTCTGTAAACAGGACTGCCTGAAACTTTAAATATTTAGAAACCACACTGATGAAAGATTTTCAGAACTCATCAACAAACTCTCGAGATTTCAAGAAATGTTCTAATGGTCTGAAGTGTAAAAATCCAACTCGGCTCCAGGTGGCTTGTGTGGGGATATTTTCCCCACTGGACTTCAAAGCCCTGGGACAGTGAACTTAAACAGGTCCCATAAACTACCAAGGAAACATCCTGTGTGTCAGAATTGTTTCAGGGTTATGTGGGAGAAAGGGACAGTTAGCATTAATTTTGTTTCAAGGTCAACCAGTCAAAGTAATGCAATACAGCTCCAAAAGAGAAACAGAACTAAAAGGAAATGAGCAGTCTGCAATCATTGGCAATAAACTGACACTTTCAAACTCTCATGTGGAGGAAATTCAAAACAGCTTTTAAAATGACTGCTGCCATGATCTCCCCACGAGACAAGACAGTGCTCCAGCTTGAAATCTGTACTGAAGTTTGATTGTATAAGCCTGTAAACCCACTCCAGAAACAAACATGGAAGGGAAAGGAATCCAGTACCACACTGACATAGGTTATGATCTTAAAATGGGCAAAGCGCCATACAAGTGATGGAATTCCCAGGGGCTATGATCTTTCAGTGAGCCATACAGTTTCTTTCCTACACTCCGTATCAGTGGCTACTTGGAAATGCTTTTCTGTAACTGCAAGGCAAAAAGGGGGTCCTCTTGGGAGTATTAATTTTTATTCTAAGGCAGTAAGGGGAGATCTAAGTTTTATCTTACCACGTAACAAACGGACAGTAGTTATTCAGGAGTTCAAAGGTAAGGTGGACATCAGTAATGAGAGGAAATAGAAGCCAACTTGGTTCCTTTTAGGGTGGTGCAATAGCATTCACTTCTAGGTACCAGAGCAAAATCTACAATTCGGTTTATTATTGCATGAGGTTTTTAATATAACTTTAGTAATATTATTGGAAAGGCATACTCCAAGTGAAGGATAAGAAAGTTCTAAAGGCACAGAGACATTCTTGTGTGAGATGGTTATACAAAGAAAAAACCCTCTGAACTGATTGCAAAGCTTTTCAGTTTTTAGACTGAAGTGAATTTTTAAGGAATGGTTTGGGTCTAAAGTAAGAAGATACACATATGGTTGTACTAGTCTTATTTGAATATTCTATGTGCTACAGTAAAGTTTTTGGT